>NW_015190534.1:0-930 GCF_001447785.1 Gekko japonicus | reverse complement strand
GTTCATCTAGTTTCTGATTTATTGGGCCAATAACAAGCTTGAGCCGAGCAAATTCCTTTCTTAATTGTCCAACATCAGAAAACAAAGCTTTTATCTCACTTTTAATCTCCTCCTTTATTTCTGTTAATGCCTGTGTAATTGGAGCCTGGTAGTTTTGGTTTGAATTCCCTCCTGCCGATGCCATTTCCTCTAGCAAGGAGAGCTCTTGCTCCAATTCTTCTGAATTGGTAATATCCTTCCTTGGCAGTTTGAGAGGCGAGTTTTTAGCTCCCTTTTTCTCTCGGGCTCTTCCCCTGCCTGCCATTGAAAGTTTTTGTAAAGTTACCTTGTTTTTTGAAGAGTAAACATTGTTTTTCCATTGGGGGTAGCAGGAGAGCGTAAGAGCTGCACCCAACCGGAAGGACGGCTGCCACCACCCCCCAACAATGTTATCTTTAATAATGCTTTCCATCAATTTACCTGGAGCAGATGTTGAGCTAACCAGCCTGTGATTTCTCAATCCCCTGCCTCCATGGATCCTTTTTAAAAGCTGGCCTTTTGCTTCTGATATACTTAAAGAATCCTTATTGTTGATCTTGATGCTTTTAGTGATGTTGTTCAGTCGCACAGTCAACTCCAACACTTCGTGACCCCATGACAGGCCCTCCTGTCTTCTGCCGTCCTCCGGAGTATGCTTAATTTCTTATTCGTTGCATCAATAACACTGTCGAACCATCTCATCCTTTGTCATCCCCTTCTTTCAATCTTTCCCAGCATCAGGGTCTTCTCTAGTGAGTGCTCCCTTCTCATTTGGTGGCCAGAGTATTTAAGCTTCAGCTTCAGGCCTTCCAGAGAACAGTCAGGGTTGATTTCTTAGGATTGATTGATTTGATCTCCTTGCAGTCCAAGGGACTGCATCATATTCCAGCATCATAATTCGAAAGCATCTAT
>NW_015190533.1:0-988 GCF_001447785.1 Gekko japonicus | reverse complement strand
CCCGCTGCGGCGATTTTTTCACTTGGCCACCCTAAGACTGCTAGAGACCATCATTCTGAAGTCTATTTTGACTTCAGAGGTATAAATTAAATTATAGGGATGCTGTTATTCTTCTTATTAGTGTCGCAGACTGTGTCCTGTATTGCAGCTGTCAAGGGCCCTGCCCCTTCCCTGTTTTGCATGGATAAGCAACTAAACTGTACTATGAACCAGAATGAATTATAAGGAAGAAAGCTGACAAATCACCTACTCCTGCCAACAAAGACATAACAGTCAAGGATTCTATGCAGCGGGGGTTCTCCTGAATGCCAAAATTATATTAACAGCGATTTCCTCAACTTTTTCCCCCCTCCAGATCAACATTCTTTACAACCGCATCAGCCATGCTCAGAAATTGTGAGTGATCTTTTGGTTTGGGGAGCAACAGATGCTAAAGTGACCCATCTCCTCTTCTAGATTTGCCAGCTCTGGGCTGGGAAATACCTGGAGACTTTGGGGGTGGAGCCTGGGGAGGGCGGGGTTTGAGGAGGGGAGGGACCTCAGCAGGATGTAATGCCGTTAAGAGTCCACCTTCCAAAGCAGACCTTTTCTGCAAGTGAATTGATCTCGGCTGCCTGGAGGTCAGTGGTAATAGCGGGAGATCTCCAGCCACCGCCTGGAGGGTCACAACCAGTGTTCCCTCTAAGCTGAGTTAGTGTGAGCCAGCTCACAGTTTTTTAGCCTCCGGCTCACACATTTTCGTCTTGGCTCAGGAAGGAGGGCTCCAGAGCAAACTGATCCATGCAGTTGCCAAATCGCTCGCTCACAACTTTAAGGCCGGTAGCTCGCAAAGTAGAATGTTTGCTCACAAGACTCCACAGCTTAGAGGGAACATAACCCTATCTTCAACCTAGCTATATTTGCACAGCCATAACTGAGTGCATTTACAGGGTTCAAAGACTTCCCAAAATCTGGGCACGGAGAGTGTGACTGGCACGGGGAAGGATAC
>NW_015190532.1:0-963 GCF_001447785.1 Gekko japonicus | reverse complement strand
GTCGTCGGGAGATGAGCTGTCATTCCAAGGGACCTCCAGGCCCTAACTGGAGACTGCAAACAAAATTAGAAAACAAGACTGACCTTGAGGGACCAACATCTCCAAGTTAAAAGGGAATCGGGCAGGAGGTGATGGGAAAGACCTCCGCCTGAGACCCTGGAGAGCTGTAAGGAGGGGCCGTGGCTCAGTGGAAGAGCCTCTGCTTGGCATGCAGAAGGTCCCAGGTTCAATCCCTGGCATCTCCAGTTGAAAAGGACCAGGCAGTGGGTGATGGGAAAGACCTCCGCCTGAGACCCTGGAGAGCTGTGAAGAGGGACCATGGCTCAGTGGCAGAGCTTCTGCTTGGCATGCGGAAGGTCCCAGGTTCAGTCCCTGGCATCTCCAGTTAAAAAGGACCTTTCCCAGGTGATGGGAAAGACCTCAGTCTGAGTCCCTGGTGAGCAGCTGCCAGTCTGAGTAGACAAGACTGACCTTGATGGACTGAAGGTCTCTGATTCAGTAGAAGGTGGCTTCACATGTAGATGTGTAAGCACTCCCCATAATGGCATCAGAGCACGGAGTCCTTTGCAGAACACACTGGGGGAGGGTGGAACTCAGGTATGGGTAGCATTTCTGTCCCATGTTGGCTCCATCATTGGACACGAGGCAGCAGGTAGAGGGTGCCCCAGGTGGTCTTCCATCCACGCAAAGTGGTTTTAGCAGAATACTTCCAGACTAGGCGTCCTTGAATGACCACAGCACGAGACTATAATTTCTGACAGGCGTCCCTCATGCCATATAACGCTTAGTCATCCTTTTCTACATGAAGAGTTTTAGGCTCAGAGAGAGGACAGTCCGACCTCAATAACTAGTTGGCTTGTGGAACTCACCAACACAAGTTGGGGGTGACAGCCACTACTTTGGCGGGCTGGCAGGCCAAATTATGGGAAAGCCACATGGGTGGATGTTAGAAAAGCACTTCTG
>NW_015190531.1:0-955 GCF_001447785.1 Gekko japonicus | reverse complement strand
TTCTCCCTCTCACAAAATACTAGAACTTGGGTGAGGGTGCATCCAATGAAGGAAATACTTTACTCAACGAGTGATTGAAATGTGGAATTCAGTGCCACAGGATATGGTGACCGCCACAAGCATAGCGTTACAAGAAGATTAGATAGACCATGAATCTGTCAACTTTGCCCATGAATCTATTAGTGGCCATGGTGACTAAAGGGAGTGTCTACATTCAGAGGCAGTAAAACTCTGAATACCAGTGCCAAGAGACAAGGCTGTCAGTGGGGTTCGGCAAGGAAGGGTGCGTACCCCCTGAATAATAATTTTAGTGAGTAATAATTTTAGTATTTCTTTAATTTGCTTTTAAACACACACACACTCCAACTACACAGAAAGAAGCACAGACAGAGTGATCTCTAAGACCATTGTTGATGAGAGACTTTGCCCTCCCCCCAGTTAATTTCTGCAGGTGCCCATGCCAGAAGAAAACATCAGGGGAGGTCTTTGGCCTCTTTGCTCTGTTGTTGGCCCTCCAGAGTAATTGGTTGGTCACTGTATGAGACAGGATGTGGGCTTGATGGACCACTGTTCTGTTCCCTGGAAGGCCAGATACTGAAACTGAAGCTCAAATACTTTGGCACCAAATAAGAAGGGAGCACTCACTGGAGAAGACCCTGATGGTGGGAAAGATTGAAGGTCAAAGAAGAAGGGGGACAGCAAAAGATGAGATGGTTAGACAGTGTTATCGATGCAGCAAACATGAAATTAAGCGAACTCTGGAGCATGACGGAAGACAGGAGGGCCTGGCGTGATGTGATCCATGGGGTCACGAAGAGTCTGATTCGACTGTGTGACTGGACAACAATGGCAACAACAAGAACACCCCTGGTTGTTGTTACTAATAATAATAATTACATATCTATACCACCTGTAGCTAAAACTCCCTGGGAGGTTCACAACAAGTACAAAACAG
>NW_015190530.1:0-951 GCF_001447785.1 Gekko japonicus | reverse complement strand
CAATATTTTGAATGTGGACTTAAATTTAGAAATAGTATACATGGAATTTATGCAGAACAAAATGCAGAAAATATAATTAACGGAATATTAACCCAAAGCCTCAAGACTGAATACAACTTATTTTATTGTATAATGTTCCCTGGCTCCGGTCACACGGGCCAGATAACGTGGTGGTGGGAGGCGTGGCTGTTCGCCTCGGAGCAAAATAAAGCACGGTAGCCAAATCACACGTTCCACTGAGTCTCCGTGCTTTGGCTGTTAGCTGGCAATCACACGGTGATGCTGCAGCGTGGCAAAGAAGCTGCGCGATCACACAAGCGTTTCGTGTTTGTGTGCATGCGCAGTTCCATGGAGCAGCACTGCTTTTAGACTCGTGTTTGTGCGCATGCACTTATGAAAAACATCTGGTCTGCGACGGGACGTGCACGGGTGCCGGGTGCCATGGGATACTAGCACGCCCGCGATCAGACACACGCCCCTGCCGTGCGTTTTCCGGATACCAGTGCACTTTCCTTGGTACTTTTTAACTCTGCCTCTTCGGCGGGACACCACAGGTTGGCCACGGGTGCGCTATGCTTCCCAGATGTTGCGGTGTGATCGCGCCCCGAAAATCCGCACAACATTCGTGCCTTTCGCACAGCGAATTCTCTGTGTGATAGGGGCCTTTTTCATTACTGAGATTTGGGGAAGCCAGCCAGAGCTACATCTGGGGAGGGCAGGGTTCGGGGAGAGGAGGGACCTCGGTAGGGTGTAATGCCGTGGTTACTTCTATTCATATTCTGCAAATATACGGTCATTACACTGACCGACCAAATCTTAACAACCCAGGATTTAATGGCTATATGGGCTGAGTGACTGGGCCGCCATCAGCAGCCAGAAAAACAAACAAACACCCAGCTCTCTAGGACATAAGGTTGCCAGCTCTGGAGTGGAAAATACCTGGAGATTTTG
>NW_015190529.1:0-926 GCF_001447785.1 Gekko japonicus | reverse complement strand
ATGCCAACTCAGTTTAGAGGGAACACTGGTATGTCAGATTGCCATATTGGGAAGTTACTGGAAGATTTTGGGTTGCTGCCTTGGAGTTTGGGACGAGAACTCAGTGGGGATGTGACACCATAGAGTCCACTGTCATTTCCTCTGAGGGAACTAATCTCTGCAGTATGGAGGCCAGTTGCTAGGCAGAATGTGCATGCCAGACCTATCCTACAGTTGCCCCTGGGCTACCAATCCATTACTGGGTTCCGTTCAAGGTCATGGTGACCACTCACAAAAGCCCTCCGTGACCCAGAACCCACAGACTGGCAGGACCATTTCTCCTGCTGTGGCAACGTTGCTCATAGGAGCAAAACCTTCTGAAGGTTCCTTCTTGCAAATTGGCAACGTCAGGTACTGCCCATTCATGCACATTCTCTGGGGTGGTTCCCACCTTGTGCAGCGGCCTGCCTGAGGGGGCCAGGGAGGCTCACAAAGTATGGTCATTTCACAAAATGTGTGGAACGGAAACGTGCAGGAGGGCTTTCTGAAAATAGAATTAGAAGTGCGGTAAGATAGGACCGTCCAGAAGGAGACCTTCATATGGGAATAGGGCTGTAGTCCACAGTAATGATTATTATCGTTCTTTATTATTGTGGGTATCGTCTGGCTTTTGCTGCATTCTCTTATACCCATGTAATCCCACGTTCTGTATTGCTTACACAATACCTTTGCCTTAGGCAATTTGCTGTTCTCATTATTTCTCATGTTGTCATTGAATTTTGTACTTCTATTCCTATTGCATTGTTCATTGGTTATCTTATGCTGTATAATTACGCACACACACCCCCGGTTTCTTCACAGTGTATTCCACCTTGGATCTCAGTGAGAAAGGTGCGCTACAGATAAAGTTGCAGTTCCGGGGAAACTCCAGGTCCCACCTGGAAGTT
>NW_015190528.1:0-971 GCF_001447785.1 Gekko japonicus | reverse complement strand
ATTCAGCTACAGATACCAGAATAAAGCATACCAGACGGCACTGTGTGGAGAAATGCTGGCATTTTAGGGGTATGCAAGTTTCCTCATCTTGTGCAGTTTTGGATGCAGGGCCTGCCAATGATGCATCCTGTGCAGATGGCACATTGTCTATGTGGCCTTCAGCGAGGAATGGCTGCCATTTTGAGCAAGGTGCAAATTATGGGGCAGTTTGCCTTCTGGGTATGAGCCATAATAGAGGTGCACCACATTGTATGCTGGCAGGAAGTACTGAAAATTTGTGAACTTTTAAACATTTTAAAACAAATTTTGTCAAAGAGGTTCCGGAACGCCGTTGCGGTGCGTCCCCCCAGAAATAAGCCCTGGGTATAGAAAAGATTCTGTAGACCAGTGGTGGCGAACCTATGGCACGGGTGCCAGAGGTGGCACTCAGAGCCCTCTCTGTGGGCATGCGTGCCATCGCCCCAGCCAGGCCCAGACCATCATTAAAGTGTCGAATTCTCTGCCAAATACTTTTAAGTCAATGAAAGCATCTGGGATTGCTTTCCTTACTTTGTTTGGATCATCTTAGGTTAATGTATGGGTTGTTTTTTCTAAAGTAAAACCTCAGGATTCAGGTTAAACTGCCCTGTTGGCACTTTGCGATAAATAAGTGGGTTTTGGGTTGCAGTTTGGACACTCAGTCTCTAAAAGGTTCGCCATCACTGCTCTATATCTTCTGCCAGATGTTTGAGCATTTAAGGGCAGGGTCCCATTGGAACAAGTTACATGAGCGTGGGTGTTTGCATTGGATATCAGAGGTGTAAAAGGCGGGTGCGGGGCCCTCCTGCCTGCAAAACCCATCGCTTCTTTCTTTCCGTGGTGCCAAATAAAATTTTCAGTGGGGATGCAAGGAGTTTCTTAGTCCACAACCAGTCTGCACCCTGCCCAGTAACGTTTGGGGGGTGTTTTGGAACAACTGAAATTAAAAAAAA
>NW_015190527.1:0-943 GCF_001447785.1 Gekko japonicus | reverse complement strand
ATAGCCTATACTTTTTCTATAATAAAACTTGCTGAGGCAGGGATGGGGAGCATGATAAATGCAAGAGTTGAACAATGTGATATTTCTTGTTCTTCAGTCACAGATCCATGCAGCTCACTTCAAATTATCTAGGGACCAAGTACTGATCGTTGTTATGTAGATACAGTATTTTGCCCAGGAACCACTGCGTAAGCAAAGGAGAAACTTTCATTATTTAAATAATACGCCCCTTTCCTTTCCAATTGTGTTGACCAGGGCAGTTCATAGTATCAATAAGAATAATGAAAAAATAATATTTTCTTATATATAATTGAGTAGTGTGGTGGCACTTTTTGAACATTCCACACGCTCCTAAATCAGTTGGCTCCATGATGTGTCACTCAGATGCTGTCCCTATTCACTGGCTGCATTGCCTGAGTCCCGCCCACAGAAGCAGCACCTGTCAAAACTTTTCTCAGAAGACAGTTGCTTCGCTCCGGTGAACACAGGTACTGTCTTTGCTCTTCTCACCAGACAATGATTGATTCCCTCAGGGGACAAAACCCACTATCTTTAGCCCTCAAGCCAGGTTTGCTGAGGCAACACTTTCCAGTACGGGGAAGAAAAAAATGCCAAGGAAGACAGAGTTTGGGGAAGGGAGAGGCCTCACCTGAATAGAATGTCATAGAGGCCACTCGAAAGCAGTTATTTTCTCGGGGGGGGGATGTGTGTCTGGGGGGTGATCTGTGGCTGGAGTTCAGTCGTGATACCAGGTGACACCAGACAACAGAGATCAGTTCCCCTGGAGGAAATGGCTGCTTTGGAGGGTAGACCCTATGGCATTATACCCTGCTGAGTCCTTCTGCCCCCCCAACACTACCCTCCACAGGATCCGCCCCCCAAATCTCCAGGTATTTCCCTGAGAGGTGACAATTCTACTTTCCCCTCAGTGCCTGTTGCTGGG
>NW_015190526.1:0-941 GCF_001447785.1 Gekko japonicus | reverse complement strand
AAAGAAGGGAAATCACATTGCTGGGAATGCCTCTGTGTCTGGAGGTAGCTACAAAGGGTACACACCCTAATCCGAGGTTTTCCTGCCTTCCATGTGGGGGAAAATCTCTTTGTGAAAGTTGCTACTGTTGAGTTGTCAAAGCAGATCACCCAGCTCTGCTCTGAAATGGCTCCGCTTTGTCTGCTGATATTAACCTCACAGTTATTTTCTCCCACTTCATGAAGATCTACCTCAGTCTTTGCTAGCTGGACACAAGCAAAAAGCCAGAGTGCAGAATCCTCCAGAGTCTGAGGGGTCTTTCTGGTGTGGTCTTTTAGCAGGCACTGAAGTCTCTCTTCTCTTTCTCTCTCTCTCTGCCTTTTTTCTTTAGGATGTCAGAAGCACCTTACAGAGGTAAGTGAACCTCTAACTTTAACCTTCTTAATGCTGGGATTGGAGTGGAAAGCCGGTAATGAACATGGTCCTTCTGGATCATGGCTGAGGGCCAAATCAGGTATAACTATGAGCGTGGATCTCCGTCTGTTTGTCAGTGGGAAACAGGTTCTGCAGAGTCCCATGAATAATCGTGTACTAAAATGGGTGTGTGTGTCTGTGTTGGCATCCAGCTGTTCATCTCTAGAACAAGGGTCCCCAACCTTTTGGGGGCTTGCAGGCACCTTTGGAATTCTGGCATGGTGTGGTAGGCACAGCCCACAAACCCAAAATGGCTGCTGCAGGTAGTGGAGCCAGTCACAAAACAGCTGCCGCAGCATACCTTCAGTCACACAGTGAAGATCCTTGTGTTGTGGTGGCAGCTGCTGTCAAAGTCACATTTTAAAAAACACAAAAACCAGGAAAAGACAGAGTTTGATTCTCTTTCACTACATTTATTCCGCAAAATGCCAGGTGGTAAGCTTTTTTTGGTCTAAGTAGTGCCCTGGTTGGCATTGGAGCTGGCTATG
>NW_015190525.1:0-938 GCF_001447785.1 Gekko japonicus | reverse complement strand
TGTTCAAATATTTTGATAATTATAATGTAGAACAGCCATTCAAATAAATTAGTTAACCCTATTCTTTTGTTTCACGTCTTAGTTTTAGGGACCAAGTTTCTTGCTGGATTTATCCCACATTCCCCATTAAAAAAATAAACATATACATCCTCACAATCCCTAGGGATCCTCACTTAGAACCCATTAAATACAATTTTCAAATTCCCAAGTGTGCTTACTATTGCACTGGCACTGGAATCCATTCATTGTTATTAATGTATATTTTATTTCATTTTTAATTGCATTCAAAACATTATTGACAAAATTACAGCAATAGGTACATTGCAATACAGAACTGTTGCCCTATTGTCACAAATGTTCAGAATAGTTCTAACTTGTTACTGGTATTATGGAACAATGAATCTTTAGAAATCAATATTTTTCTACGGAAAGTTTACTTTTCAGCAAATTTTCTCTTACTATGTTATCCCAAAATCTTAATGTTTTATTGATGTACTTTAAATTTTTGGAATACTGTAAAGGGGCACTTTTTCTTTTTCTATGATGTCTAAGGACCATAAGAAGAAACTAAACTAAACTAAACTATCTTGGAATCATTTCTAAAGTTGGCCTGTCATCTGCAGTCCACACATCCCTTGGACAAATTCAGCATTCATACAAAAACCAGCAGATAAAATGGCACAATCTACTATGTTTTCCTCATTACTCTTTCCTTGTTGTTTAGCTTAGGCCTCATCACAATGATGTAGCATTTAGGGTAAATATGAAACCTAGAAGACCGGTGCTGGAGGATAAGATGGAGAAAATGTCTACAGCCATGGTGTATTTCCCCTTGATGCTCAGATAGGTTAGAATAAAGGAAAGCCAAACACTGCAACACGATTTAACAGCCAACGGCCGTTCCGGCCCTTGGGCTGGGAAAGCACATTTGCCGCCCA
>NW_015190524.1:0-945 GCF_001447785.1 Gekko japonicus | reverse complement strand
CCACCACCACCTTTTTGCTCATTTGTGAAATGCACTGCTTGTTTATTATTGTTAATAACTATAATACTGCTGACAGTGACGACCCAGGACACCCCTGTACTCAAAAGCACCGTAGAGTCAACTTGGCACAGACGCCTTCTAGAGCTCGGCAGGCCGAAGTCAAATAAGATTTGATTATTCTCATCTTACCGGGTGTGTGTATGTGTGGAAAGAGAAGACTCCCACTTCCCACTAATAGTAGGTTAGGGGGTGAAAAGTTTTTTAAACAACCATGATGGGGTGGAAAGGATTCAGATAGCTGCTTATGTCTACACCCTCTTCCCCCCCCCCTCAAACACACAGGGCCCCAAAGCAGCTTCTTCGTTCCACCCTCCCCCACTTTCTCCCCACACCCACAACCCTGTGAGGCGGACAAGGCCCAGAGTGGGGAAACTGGGAAAGGGGATGCCACTCAAGGAGCTTCCAGGGCGGACGGGAGATCTGAACGGGGTTCTCCCAGACCCGAGGCCGATTCTCAGGAAAGAACCTTTCGGCCTGGGCCTAAAGGCTGGAAGGCTTCGATGTTTCAGGACACTTGTTGGCTTGTTTGGCACTCGAGGAGGAAGTCTCGCAGGGTTGTTTTTTGTGGGTTTTTTTAAATGTGAACACCGTGCGTCGTTATCCTTCTTAGGGCCACGGGCGCCTCAAAAGGCTGGCAGGGGCCCACGCCTCTGCGGATGGACCTCTGGGAGGGACGACTCAGGCGCCGAGCGCTGCTCCACGCTCAGTCTCGGAGGGGGTGGGGAAGGGGTCACGACAAACGTGCCCTGCAATGTGGGCCGGAAAGATAGTTTTTAAAAAAAAAACAACATAAGAGCAAAAAAGGGGAGATTGGGGCGAGGGGAACCCCCCCTTTCTGTTGTTCCCCACCTTGGAGCATTAAAGGGGAGAGACACCATCTGCAGA
>NW_015190523.1:0-986 GCF_001447785.1 Gekko japonicus | reverse complement strand
GGTTTAATTTGCAGAGAGGAAGACGAGGAGAGTTTTCAAATGTTGGGAAGGTGGGTGCGGGGGAGCGTTTTCTCGGGACCGTTATACTTTGGGTGGGTATCTGGGGCAATCCGGCAGCCAAATGTGAAGCAATGCTGCCCCCTGGTGGCAGGAAGCACACATGAAGCTGCCATCTACGGAATCAAACCCTCGGCCCATCAAAGCCGGTATTGTCTACTCAGACTGGCAGCAGCTCTCTGCGGTCTCATTAGGCAGACCTTTTCCCTATCACCACTGTTCCCTCTAAGATAAATTAGTGTGAGCTAGCTCACAGTTTTTTAGCCGCCGGCTCACACATTTTTGTCTTAGCTCAGGAAGGATGGCTCCAGAGCAAACTAATTTATGCAGCAGCCAAATCGCTCACTCACCACTTTAACTCACAAAGTAGCTCACAAAGTAGAATTTTTGCTCCCAGGACTCCACAGCTTAGAGGGAGCATTGCCTATCACCTGGTCCTTTTTAACTGGAGATGCCGGGGACTGAACCGGGGACCTTCTACTCGCAAAGCGGATGCTCTGCCACTGTGCCACGCCCCCTCCCCAAAGCCACGCCCCTTCCCTCCTGTACTGGCTGCTTGGAGCAGCACTGTTACTACATCCTTTAAATATTTATTCCCTGTCTTTTGGCTAATATAGCCTCCGGCAAACATCTTTTTTTTCTTTTTTTTAAAAAGTGTGAACGATCAAAAAGCCGAAGCGGAAACCGACAAAGTGCAACAAACACGAGAAACGGAGGCGCTCAAAAAAGTCGGGAGAGGGGGGGAGTTGGGCAGCTTCAGACGTGTGACTCCCACTGGTGGAGGGGGCCGGCCAGCCCCTCCCTGTTTGTGTTAATATTTGGGGTTCCTAATGCACCTGATTAGGGACAAGAGAAAGCCCTCTGTGTTGGGAAATCCCCGAAGATTGGGGGGTGGAGCGAAGAGACTTCGGCAGGGTTTGAGGCCATGG
>NW_015190522.1:0-945 GCF_001447785.1 Gekko japonicus | reverse complement strand
AGAAATTCTGGCCAAAGGAGAAGAACCTCTGAATCCTGAATGTAGCCCTTGGAATCCCTAATGATTTGAGCAGAAGGGTCATTCTTGGGATACATCTAGGATCAGATCTGCTTTTCAAGTTCAACCCATTCTTTCATTGGCTCAGTTTCATGTGATCAGGATGTTTTATGTTAAGTGTCCTTCCATGTGTGAGTTTTCATTTTGTTCCTAATGGTGGATGCTTCTCTGTCAGAGTGCTTCTCTGATGGAAGTTAGGTGGGACAGGCTTTATTCACCTGGGTTCTCACTGCCTCTCCAAGGCCAGGAAGCCTGTTCTTCCTTCCATAGGTCAGGGGAAGGAAGGAGAGCCTGTGCAAGTCAAGCCAAGGGTTAAAACTAAAAAGAAGAGAAGGGAAACAGAATAAGCCGCAGTGGGGGAAATGTCTGAACAACCAACCAGGTCAGGGAGGTCCACAGGGAATGGACATACCTGGGACACTAACAATAGCATCAGGTGGGGGTGGCAAAGAACTCTGCCGTTTGTCCCCCTGCTGAATCTGCTTCATCTCTCTCCTCCCTTCCCCCCCAACAGCAAATGTGATTCTGGATCCATATACCGCCCATCCCAAACTCATCCTGTCTGAGGGCTGGAAAAGTGTGAGACGAGGAGAAAAAGCTCGAGCCCTGCCCAACAATCCTGAGAGATTTGACCAGTGGGGTATTGTGCTGGGCCGTGAGGGATTCACAGCAGGCCGCCATTTCTGGGAAGTCCTTGTGGGAAGTGAGGAAGCATGGAGTGTGGGGGTGGCCAGAAAGTCTGTGAGGAGGAAGGGAGACATCACCTTTACTCCTGAAGAAGGGTTCTGGGAAGTGGGAAAGTGGGGGGGCAGCTACAGTTTTTCTGAAAATGACCTTAATCTGACCCTGAGTGGGGAGGTCAAGAGGATCCGAGTGTGCCTGAACTAC
>NW_015190521.1:0-940 GCF_001447785.1 Gekko japonicus | reverse complement strand
CAGGGAGCATGAGGGTTGAGAGGAAACAGTGCACTGTGCTGCAGATAAGGGGAATGTGGCCTCAAAAGGGACCTCTTCTTCAGCTGGTGAACAGGTAGCCTTTTGCACCAAGGAACCACCCCTTAGCAGGGAGGGAGGGGGTCTCTTGGTAGTTGGTGATTTGATCCTTAGGCACGTAGACAGCTGGGTGGCAAACACACGTACTGACCATATGGTGACTTGCCTGCCTGGTGCGAAGGTAGCAGGCATTATGTGTGTTATAGATAGGCTGGTAGATAGTGCTGGGGAGGTAGAAGACATTATGCGTGTTGTAGATAGGCTGGTATATAGTGCTGGGGAGGAGCCAATGGTCATGGTACATATTGGCACCAGCAATGTTGGGAAATGCAGTCATGAGGTCCTGGAGGAAAGATTTAAGCTGCTAGGCAGGAAACTCAAGGCCAGGAACTCCAAGGTAGCCTTCTCAGAAGTTCTACCTGTTCCACGCACAGGGCCGGAGAGACAGGCACAGATCAGGATTCTCAATGCGTGGATGAGACGATGGTGTAGGTGGGAAGGGTTCAAGTTTGTTAGGTACTGGGATGCTTTTTGGAACAAGAGGCAACTGTACAAAAGAGATGGTCTCCACTTGTCTTGAGAAGGAACCAGGCTGCTGGCACTTAAAATCAAAAAGGTGGAGGAGCAGTTTTTAAACTGAATATTGGAGGGAAGCTGAAAAGTCTCTGGTTTGGGATGGCTCATCTCAAAGAGATTAAGGGGTAGCTGTTACTTTTCTACAAGGAAATGGATTAGAATTGTCCACTGAGACTGTGGCTAATGATATGGACTGCCTGGCAAGGTCTCGAGGCAGCAAAAGGAAGGCTGTAGGCTTAACATGCATGGGAAACTAGAAGTGTCCGAGGTAAAATTGAGGAATTGAAATGCTTGGTATTGGGGGGGG
>NW_015190520.1:0-939 GCF_001447785.1 Gekko japonicus | reverse complement strand
GATGCAAAGCAAGTAAGAATCCAGTCAGAGGACAGCATCTGTCACTCAAAAAGATCCTCAAGTGCTGCCTTTCTTTTTTTATTTAATGCTACACGAAACGCTCAGTGGGAAGAGTGCTCGCAAAGTCTTGGCAATATTGTTGGGTAGGAATTTCTTTGCCTTTGATCCAAGCAGCAGTGAAAGGGAAGGATGAAGCAAAGCGTGCACTGCCCCTGCACAATGCAAACTGCCTGGAGGACTTGCGGGTTAATCAGTGTTCCTAATACAAACTATTGCTCAGTAGGATCCTGGCTCAATGATAGGGCTTCTACTTCCAGACCTCCTGCTGAGGTCTGTGAGGCTTGGACTCTCATTTTGAAGGCAGTGTTGAAGGCAGACTTTGATGCCTTTGGGGCACATCTTGCATTAACCTACGAAAGGTGTTATGACCTTTCCCTGCTCTTTCAGCCATTGTGCTTTGGTGAAAATACTTTGATTTCAGTGTATCTATGAGCAGGAGGCACCTGTCTTCCCAGCACCAGTTCCATTCAATGGGCTGTCAGTAGGTATGAAGAGGAGTCCCTAATGCTTGCATTATAGGTGACGGACATTGGCCTTCTGAAGTGCCTCTGGAAACAGCTGAAAGACGCTTCCAAAGCACCGGAATGACCCGAAGCCACTTCCCATTGTCACTGCCAGCACCCACATACAAACCTACACTAGTAATAAGCCTTTCCTTATATTTCTTTAATATGTCCCCAGTAGGGTGTCAACTCTGGGTTGGGAAATTCTGGGTGATTTGTGGGCGAAGCCTGGGAGGGTGGTGTTTGGGGAAGGGCGTGAGCTCAGCAGGGGTGTAATGGCATACTGTCAAAGTTGCCAGGTGCCCACCAGGGTCGGTGGATGCTCTGCCCTGGGTCCTGTTCTCCCTGCCACTTGGAGTGATGGCAGAAGAAAATC
>NW_015190519.1:0-939 GCF_001447785.1 Gekko japonicus | reverse complement strand
TGGAGAAGGATACTCCCCTAGAGAGTACCGACCAACTTGCAAAGAATTGTTCTTATATTTTATCAGCTATTGTGTATATTAATTTATGTGCCACCTTTCTGCCTGACAGCCTAAAATCTGGAAAAACTGGCATCAGTAAAGACAAGACTTTCCCCCCACTATTGACTTCCATGAAGGCACTCAGAGGCCTGTGACATAATATGTCCTCTCCCCAGTCCCCATACCCCAGCCACTGCCCTCTAAAGGCTCTGCAGAGGCTGTGAAGAAACAGGTTTCCCCAAACGTATGTCATCCAGCATTCAAGGCCAAGCAGTTTTCAAATTTTCTGCTAGCATACCATTCCCATGTTGACTAGTCTTATTAGGAACCTTTTAGCTTCTGAGCCTCTGAATATCACAGACTATTCTGGAACATGATCAAGACTCACAATTAGCTCGCATTGAATTCTGCCATCCTCCCATATCAACTGAGAGGGTATTTAGAACACACTGGTACTGTCCAGCAACTGGAGATGGAATCTGTTGTGATTATCTTTCAGGACAAGATGTTCACTATTGCTGATCACTGAGAAACCCCCTGGAAAGTTCCCTAAAATGTCATTTGAAAACAACTTCCCTGGAATCACAGTCGCACAATGTGCCACCTGAAAATACTGCATCCAGTACCAGGTCTGCCATTAGTAGAATCAGTATTCTGCTCAGTACTGACAAGTCTTTCTCAGATGGCTTTAAGGTAAGGTTTATTGGTAGACTGTATCCCGGTACAGATGGTATCTGTGTTTTTTTCTTTAGGTGAGACAAAACTGAAGGTGGTGGGTAGAGAGTTTCAGCATAAAATGGTGGGAGGAAAAAGAAGAAGTCTCTCGTCCATGCCACCCCCACTAACCAGTTATTCAACTTGCTGCTTATATTTTGCCCTCTCCTTGAAATGCCTTACTGG
>NW_015190518.1:0-966 GCF_001447785.1 Gekko japonicus | reverse complement strand
CGATCCCCCCTGAAATGACCTCTGGAGGTAGGCCTAGTTGACATTGGCAGGACCATCACCGGATGAGTGCAACATTAAGTGACAACTGCTGTGTTCGAATGGGCTATCATAGATGTAACGCTGCTGGTGGAGCTTTCGTCACGGCTTGCGTCAAAGGCAGCTCTTCCCTGTATAGCGTTCAGTGGGGACGGGAAAGCTGTGTGCTCTGCCTGGAGCTCCTTGGAGGAAAAGCAGTGTTGGATGCCTGTTTTGCCTCCCCTCTGACAGCTGACTGTCCTAGGAGGGGGGGGAACTGTGCATCAGTGTCCTGAAGATACTCTAAGGCAGTGATGGCAAACCTTTTAGAGACCAAGTGCCCAAACGGACACCCAAAACCCACTTATCTATCGCAAAGTGCCAACACGGCCATTTAACCTGAATACCGAGGTTTTAGTTTAGAAAAAAGCAACTCATACGTTAACATAAGATGATCCAAACAAAGTAAGGAAAGCAATCCCAAATGCTTTCATCTACTTTGGCAGAGAATTCCAGACTTTAATGACGGTCTGGGCCTGGCTGGGGCGACGGCCCGCGTGCCCACAGAGAGGGCTCTGAGTACCGCCTCTGGCACGCGTGCCGTAGGTTCGCCACCACTCCTCTAAGGGCTTGCCCACTGTCTCTCACACGAATGATGGATGGGGGGATTGGGCAGGGACCCTGTCAGCAGATGCAGCCTGACCTTCTGGGTGTCAGCCTAAGGTGGGGCTGGAGGAACCCTTTAAGCCCTTGCCTGAGGCCCAGTGGGACGGTGGGGAGAGAAAGAGCAAAGAGGGGGATAGGCTGTTGGGTGACAGGATAGTCTCTGGGAGGCCAGTGTCACACAAGATTGGGCAGTTGCTGGGGTCCACCTTCAGAACTGAAGTGGCTGGACACCAGCAATAAGGACTTCTCTGGTGATGTCCCTCAATGACAGAATGCCCTTCCCTC
>NW_015190517.1:0-955 GCF_001447785.1 Gekko japonicus | reverse complement strand
ATACTCATTTGTTTAGGTGGTGTTTCAAGACACGTAATCTGGCCATTTTGAACACAGTGAAGCAAAGAACCAGAAGAGAGAATCTGAGTTTGGCAGCTAGCTAGCAAAGACTAATACCAGGGGGTGGGAATCCAAGGACGTACTATTTGCTTTGCGAGAACTGATGCTGCTTGAAACATTAGAACTGTCTGTCTGGGTTTGTGCCCAGGTTCCTTCCCTATTCCCCATGCTCCATTTGTGTATTTTGTAAATAAATAAGACAGCAACACCATAACTACCCTGTAATCTCTCCTCCCAAGAGAACTGACCACGTAAAAGGCAACCCTCTGAATGTTCTGCCACTTGGGGAAGCCAGGAGTTCAAACCAAATAAGATGCCAAAAAGAAGTCATGGTGTTTTTGGTTTTCTTTGAATTATTCAAACCAAAAGCATACACAAAATGAAGAACAAAGTAGGTTTGTATATAGAAGGGTGTCCAAAGCTTTTCAAGGTAGTGCAGATTGCTTCTTCTAACAAAGGATAAAAAGCCATAGGGACTCAGAGGGGCAGCCATGTTGTCTGGCAGTAAAACAGCTAGATTTGAGTCCAGGAGTGCTTTAAAGACCAACAAGATTTTTTTTGGGGGGGGGGTATAAGGCTTTCTAGAGTCAAAGCTCCCTTCGTTAGATGTGAGTAGAAAAAGCTATAGGGAAGTTACACTTTGATGTACTATACACATGTATATCAAAGGCACTGAATGCAGCATTTTACCTGGGTCCGGAGCAGCAGGCCAGAATCAAATAAGTAATAAAGAAAACAGCACTGCAAGGAAACAAAGAAGAAGAAGAAATGAGATGCAGGGAAAACCAGTCTCCTTCATGACTATGACTTCCACCTATCTTTTCTTCCTTCCTTCCAACACTGGCATGAACCCAGCCCTTAGAAAATGGGTTGACAACAAACAAGGTAAACAGAA
>NW_015190516.1:0-958 GCF_001447785.1 Gekko japonicus | reverse complement strand
TGTAAACTCAGCAACCATCTGGACACTTCTGGTTGTGCTGCTGCTGTCTCTAATGCCAGTTTCCTTCTCCTGTTCTCACCACTGCTAAAGTTGTTATCCAGCCATATTGCCAGACCAGAAGAAAGGGAAAATTGCAATTAGGAGTTAACTGCTAGATAACTGCCAAACAAATAACAGCAAGTCAGTATGAAGATGGTATGTTGTTCTGTCCTTCTTGCATGGTACAAAGGGATATACCTGTCTCCTGGACCAACAGAGTAGTTAGGCCACGTTTACAAGAAGGTATAGAGGTAAGGGAGCAAATATAAGTAGCTGCAGAAAGAAGCTGGTAATAACCACCGCTTGGTGCCCCCTACAGTATCTAGATCAGAGGTCCCCTGATGGACACCTATTCTTGCACCCAGCAAGCATTTTCAGGAAGAGGGTGGATATGGGTGCAGCTTGCTCTGACTGGAAAAAAAAATGCTTCAGCAGCCGCAGGGCAGCCACAGCACAACTATCATCTTTGTAGAAAGTAAACTGCCCTGGCTGTTATGCTGGGTGGTGGTGGTGGTGCTAGTTAGAAGATTAAATCCTTTGCCCACAATGAAACACAACACAATTTATGAGCTAAAACTGGGACTTTATTTACATACAAGCTGATCTGCGACATTATCCAATTTAAGCACGGTTTGTGCCTGCGGGGCAGGCTTCTTAACAGGGCAAACCCACCCTGGCTCAGAGCCAGGTCCGGAATCCTTCTCCTCACTGCTTGCACTCCAAGTGCATATAGGGGACAGAGGAGCACATCCTCGCCATGACTGCTAAACCTTAAGGCTCGCCATGTGCTTCCCCACCCTAGGAGGGGCCCCCTATCTGAGGCTCTCAGACTGCCAAGCCCTTAGGTACCCCTGTGTGAGGACACCCCCCCCAATTGCTGATATGTCAGCGTGCTTGCCATTTCCAATCTGCCCTCTCA
>NW_015190515.1:0-1174 GCF_001447785.1 Gekko japonicus | reverse complement strand
AAATAACATGACATAACAACACATAAGTCGTAAGTACCGTATCACTCTAATAAAACATAAGAACATAAGAGACGCCAATGTTGGATCAGGCCAAAGGCTCATCCAGTCCAACACTCTGTGTCACACAGTGGCCAGAAATACCAGGTGCCATCAGGAGGTCCACCAGTGGGGCCAGGACATTAGAAGCCCTCCCACTGTTGAACCCCCCGAAGCACCAAGAAGACAGAGCATCACTTGCCCCAGAGCCCCTATCTATACCTTGTGGCTCATAGCCACTGATGGACCTCTGCTCAGATGCTTCAGTGGTTGATGATGTAAAAATCAGTTTTTGTTATCAAGATAGTTAAATTTTGGATCCCAAGGACCCAGGCAACAGACGGAGGGGGCCCAAGGGGGAGGAATTTCCACTGTCTCAGCCAAATGCCTGGTGGAAGAGCTCCGTCTCGCAGGTCCTGTGGAATTGTAATAAATCCTGCAGGGCCCTGATCTCACACGGGAGCTCATTTCGCCAGGCAGGGCCCAGGGCCGAGAAAGCGCTGGTCCTGGTTGAGGCAAGTCGAACATCCCTGGGGCCATGGACCACCAAAAGATGTTGATTGGTGGACCTCAGTGCTCTACGGGGCTCATATGGGGAGAGGCGGTCTCGAAGGGATTTTAATAATCGCTAAAATAGAGTGTGCCTTTTGTCACTGCTGCGGCACACCGGGTGGACACTTTCATTGAGCCGTCCACTACGACCCCAAGATGAGAAGAAGAAGAGATTGGATTTATACCCCGCCCTTCACTATCCAAAGGAGTCTCAGAGCGGCTTACAAACTCCTTTCCCTTCCCCTCCCCACAACAGACACCCTGTGAGGTGGGTGGGGCTGAGAGACCTCTGACACAAACTGCTCTTTTTCAAGAACAGCTCTTATCAGAGCTACGGCTTCCCCAGGTCATCCAGCCAGGTGCAAGTGGAGGAGTGGGGAATCAAACCTGGTTCTCCCAGATTAGAGTCCACGCACTTAACCGCTACACCAAACTGGCTCTTTTTCTCTTTCAGTCTCAGCAAGTTCCGATCCCCATTAGTCTATCCACGATGCTGGGATTTCTTGTCCCCATGTGCATCACCTTACACACTCAGCAGACACCCAAGTTCATTTGTATAGGAAAGCAGTGCAGGAATCTCCTGGCT
>NW_015190514.1:0-943 GCF_001447785.1 Gekko japonicus | reverse complement strand
AGAACAGCTCTGAAAGAACGTGTGACTGATTCAATGTCCCACCAGCAGCTGCATGTGAAGGACTGGGGAATCAAACCTAGTTCTCCCAGATTACAGTCAGCGCTCTTAACCACTACCACCAAACTGGCTCCTACACCAAACAGCACTAATGTCTGCAAACCTCGACTGATGCTGCACCCATCCGTTTCCTCGCAATCTTTCCACAGTCACGTTGAGAGGTTAATCCCCCTCTACACTGCATGCCCCTTTCACTTTCTTTGTTTATTGGGTTTTATGGTACCTTCTGCATAGATTTATGGCCGTTCAGGGGTGAGTTTGCAGACAGTACGGCGTGGCCCCGGGGTATCTGAATGTGGCTTTGAGCGGCACCTTTTCTTTCTTCCGCTTCGAAGGGAACAATAAGTAGACAACTTGACACGGCTTCATTGATCTCCATCAGTCCACCTCCCGGTCCCTATTTCCCCCTCTGTATTTATCACCTCGCCATGAATTACTTGGCTCAGGGGGCTGATGGCCGCCGAGGCAAGTACTGACACAGGGAAATCTGCATACCAGTGCAGGAGTGAGTGTTGATAACAAAATAGATGACAAGCTGACGCTAGCCAATGCAGAAACCAGGATCTGAGGCAACGTAATGAAAACAGATATTCCGAGGCAAGGGGGAACCAGGTTGAGTACTGATAAAATGTGCAGTGAGTGCCAGAGGCAGAAAGGTACCCTCACATCTTATGACCAACCAGTTCCCCAAAAGAAGGACAGGGATAATGATTATCATTTGTGGTTCTCCTTATTTAACTCATGTGTGGAGTTGAACATGGACAAGAAAACCAATGAAGGTGATATGCACTGTTGAGTCTGTTTTGTGTGCAGAAGGCCACGGTTCAGTCCCTGGCACCTCCAGTTATATAGGACCTGGCAGTCAAGCAGGTGAGTGATCTTCACA
>NW_015190513.1:0-953 GCF_001447785.1 Gekko japonicus | reverse complement strand
GAGGATAAAAATGAAATAGAAACTGTTTGAGAAAAGGGAGGGAGGAAAATGGTTTCTAATATGTATAAAATACTGTTGAAATGGTATACCGAAGACGAAACAGTAAAAGAGCAAATGTTAAAATGGGCAATTAACATGAATAAGGAAGTGACTATAGAATCATGGGAATATTTGTGGAAAAATGCGTTAAAAATTTCAACTTGTACCAATGTAAAAGAGAAGTGTTACAAATTGATGTATAGATGGTACATGACCCCAAAGAAAATTGCAAATATGAAAAGAAAATTGCAAATATGAATCAAAATATGTCTAGTAAATGTTGGAAATGTAAAAAACACGAAGGCTCGTTTTACAATATGTGGTGGACATGTGGTGGACAAAAGTCCACAGTGAAATACAAAAGATCTTGAAGTGTTCTTTCAAGAAGGCGCCAGAAATTCTGCTCTTAGGACTTAAAATGGAAGAAGTGAACGTAAAAAGAAAGACTATGCTCTGGTACATGATAACAACTGCAAGAATGATTTATGCGCAATATTGGAAACTGGAGGAAGTACCAGAAATAGACGTTTGGTTACAAAAAGTTCTGTTCATGGCAGAAATTGATAAAATAACTAGAAAACTAAACAACAAAGAAGACCAAGAATTTTTTGAAGAATGGAATGACTTTAAAGTGTATTTGGAAAAAAACTGGGATGTGAAACATAATTTACTATGTCTAGAACAATATTGATTTCATTATTGTTATCTTAAGATTTACTGATTTTGTGATACACAAGGGAAACGCATTGCGGGAAGCCGTTGGGGGAAGGGAGGGAAATTGGGGTAGTTAATTGGTTGAAAACTATTTTGGAATGTTTGATCATACTCAAGAAAAATAAAACTCTTTTAACCAAAAAAAAAAAGTTGTCCAGCCACCTTTCATTTAATCACGTTTCTCAAGAATGGTACATGTG
>NW_015190512.1:0-943 GCF_001447785.1 Gekko japonicus | reverse complement strand
TGCCATAAGTCGGCTGTGACCTGATGGCAAAACACCACAACAAAACCAGAAGCTTATTAGCTAACACAAGTCTTGCATAGAGGAATAATGCCTTGGACCCCGTTTTAAAAGGTCCCAAAGTCTGCAGATTGTTGGTTCCTTAATTTGGTGGTGCCGATCTAACGAAGTGCAGGATAAGTGTCGCTCGGGTAGGAGAATAGGCCCAGCAGTGCGGCCTAGCCGAATATGACCTCATCCAATTTCCTCCCTCTGTGGGCTCCACAGTAGCATTCCCAGGTCCCAGCAGGGGTTCCCAAACTTTTCAGGGCTTTGATATGCTGCCGGCCAGCAGGGAAAGCCGCCACAGTGACACCACCCAGAAGTTATGTCATCACTTCGCCACTGTTGGGGGGGTGACGCTCTAGTTTTTGGGCCAACACTATGGTTTTGAAGGCAAAAACCCATAGTTCTGCCCAAAAACTAGAGCATCACACACACACCAACATCGGTGAAGCAATTACATCATTTCAGGGTGACGTCATTGCACTGCATGCGCTTTGTGTGTGCGGCGGAAGGGCCCGGGAGTCCCCTGCCAGATGCCAGGTGGGACCTGGCAGCCCGGCTCCACAGTGTTCTTTCTAAGGGTACTTGTTCTGCCATCAAGTTGCAGCCAACTTATGATGACCCCTAGAGGGGTTCTTAAGGCAAGAGACGTTCAAACGTCGTTTGCCCTTGCCTGCCTCTGCATCGCAACCCTTGGTGGTCTCCCATCCAAATACTCGTCAAGTCTGCTTAGCTTCAGAGATCTGACAACCTCAAGCAATCCATGTCAGGGCAAGGGTCCGTTTAACCCCTACCCATTCCTGAACCTAGAAAGGAGAAAACAGTCCTCTTAAAAAAAGGATCCCTTAATGGAAGGGGGGGGGCCTTGTTCATCTAGGTAAAAAGGTAAAGGTTCCCTTGC
>NW_015190511.1:0-964 GCF_001447785.1 Gekko japonicus | reverse complement strand
TTGTTGCATCCAAAATGACTGGCAATTTCCCAAGTTTATCCCAAGTTGATCCCAGGAGAATGAGATTTTTCTCCAACCCACAGTTATAAGCTAATGGTCCTCATCTGGGTCTGCCTGCCATCCTACAATGCTTCTTCATTCCCCAACAAACTTTCTTTCCCAGATAACAAAATTACTGGACTCGTGAGTTCTGCAAAAACAACAAAATCCTAAACTATGAATAAAATCTCATAATAACCGATCTGTTTTCCAATTGTTATTTAATTCCCGCTTCCCACCTTCCCCAGTCCTCATAACCATAACCTCTTACCTGGTAGGGATTGGAACCTCTGTCATTCCTGACAACAGAACTGCTGGTGTTAAGCGCACAAATGCAACAATGGGCCGCGTAAGACAATCCAGCTCTCCCACAAGAACATTTGAGGCTTCCGCTCCGATGGGGATCTTCTTCATGAAATGAAGCTCTGCCTAATTCCAAAGAAAAGGACTTCATTTCTAGGACTGAGTTGGAAATGCACATGTACGTGCGTGTGCATGAGGATATATGCCAATTCCATTAACATTTCTTTCCCAGCTACATTTACCCTCTCTTTTTAAAAGATCTTTCAAAAGATTCTATGTTTGGCAATTTTGGTGGAAGGGGGAGACAATGCACAGTATAAAAGTAAAGTAAGCCATCAAGTCAGGGCAACCCAGGCAAGAGATGAGCAGAGGTGGTTTGCCATTGTCTAGTTCTTTGCAGCAACCATGGACTTTCTTGATGGTCTCCCATCCAAATACTAACCATGGCCAACCATGCTTAACTTCTGAGCTCTGATGAGATCAGGCTAGTGTGGGCTTTCTAGGGAACTAATTCACACACACACACCAATTCTTTATGCAAATAACCCTTGCTCTCTGGCATTTACACGATGATGACTTAACTCCATTGTGAACCTTCACAGTTCTGGAAACAAAGACATTT
>NW_015190510.1:0-986 GCF_001447785.1 Gekko japonicus | reverse complement strand
AGTATGGCTGGGGAACGCCCGACAGCTGTTCCTGTGTGAACCGGCCCCGTTTGTGAAACGTGCCTATTTCGGGCCAAACTGCCAGTCTGAACTCAGCCAGAAAGTGGCAATTAAAGGAGCCTGGCTGTATTACTGGAATATTCAGAACCATGTCAAAAAACTCACTTCTACATGCTCTCAAAGGTCGGAGGAGGAGGAGAAGGAAGAGAGTTGGTTTTATACCCCACCCTTCACTACCTGAAGCAGTCTCTGAGTGGCTTACAATCTCCTTCCCTTCCTCTCCCCACAACAGACACCCTGTGAAGTAGGTGGGGCTGAGAGATCTCTCAGAGAGCTGTGACTGACCTAAAGTCACCCAGCTGCTTCATGTGGAGGAGTAGGGAATCAAACCCAGTTCCTCAGATTAGAGTCCTACCATTCTTAAATACTACATCAAACTGGCTCTCATCGCTAGCTCTCAAACAGCTATGGTGAAGGCAGAAATGTGATAGTTCACACATCTGCTTTGTTCAGAGAGTTTCTCCAAGGGAAGGGAGAAAGGGGAGGGGGCAGCTTCTGTCCTCCAGCCAGAGGAGGAACCTTTAGGTAAACTATGCCTCCTCCTCCCAGCTGAGCTTCTCTAGACCCCACAAGCCCCTAGTCATGGTGGGGTAGATTCAGTTCTCAGTGGCTGACTTTTTGTGGTTTTCACTAAGTTCTACAAGATACTAAGTTCTATGAGACAGGCTGCAATCTGGAACTCAGCTGAAAGAGAGCAAACCTGCTTCTCAGTCCAGATATTGGGATCACTAGTGATTCCCACATTCCAATAGCGTCCCTAAGTGGGCACTTTTAGTGTGAACCCCACATAATGTGAATGACTGCCAGTCAGCCAGCCTTATTTTGGAAAAGTAGGCCTGCCCCTACCCCTGGCTCTGCCAAATCAAATGGCCACATTAATGGATTGGAAGGATGTGATATAGGGATGTTATCAGATTTCTTATCAC
>NW_015190509.1:0-1064 GCF_001447785.1 Gekko japonicus | reverse complement strand
TTGTTGTCTAATGCAGATGTTTTTAATGAAGAAAGGATGACTTTTTTTGAATTGTAATTTGTTTCTAATATTGTAAAAGGTAAAGGTAAAGGTTCCTTTGCTCGAAAGCCAGTCGAATCCGACTCTAGGGTTGCGGTGCTCATCTCCGTTTCCAAGCCGAAGAGCCAGCGAAGACGTTTCCGTGGTCATGTGGCCGGCATGACTAAACACCAAGGCGCACGGAACGCTGTGACCTTCCCACCGAAGTGGAATCTATTTATCTACTTGCAATTTATTGCAGCTAGCTCACACTAACTCAGCCTAGAGGGGACAGTGAGTCGGGGACCACATTATCTGCTGCCGAGGCACATTGTTGTCTAATGCAGATGTTTTTAATGACGTAAGGATGACGTTTTTTTGAATTGTAATATGTTTCTAATATTGTAAATCTGCGTTAACAGCAGATACATCTATGTCGCTACCTGCCCTGGGCCTACAGTGTGGGGAGGGTGGTCTGATGAAATCAATAAAATAAATACACGTGCCCCTGTTTGTGCTCAGTTTACCAGATACCATTTTATCCTGGTTGGGTGTGACCCAGCGTGCTTGCCTCCTGGAAGGAGAGGTGCGGCAGCTTTCCCCAAAGGGATGTTTTGGCACTTGTGCCTCCTCCACGCTGGTCCTCACCGCTCACCGGGTTCTCTCTCCTCTCTCTCGTCCTGCAGCATCGCAGCGTTCACCCGGGCCCTCTCCCTCCCCAATGTCAAACCGCCCGTCTTCCTCGACGCGTCTGGGAGTTGGGAGACGTGGGGGCTGAGGCCCGGCTCTCTGGATCTCGTGGTCAACATCAACATGATCCACATCTCAGACGTCTGCTGTACTGAGGTGAGATGGGGCCCCTCCCCTCCCCCCCACCGGTCCCATGGAGGGATTTGGAGACCTGGCACACAGGGGGCCCTGCTGGACGTGCGACACAGGGAGGGGGGGGAAAGCTTGACCCACTACCTGGACGCAGGAACCATGAGGGCAAGAAAGAAGCCTGATCACGGGCCCTCGTTAAAAACCTAGTGCAAATTGATTATATA
>NW_015190508.1:0-907 GCF_001447785.1 Gekko japonicus | reverse complement strand
ATATATTTGGAAATACCAAATATTTCCCCGGTCCTGATACTCTACCTGTATTCCTGTATCGGACTGGGGTATTTGGCATTTACCAGTATTTTTTGGTTCTGATATACCAGAAGCCAAAAAATACCGACTTTTTTTCCTTCTTCACAGCCCTAATAGATACACAGCTCCAGGGCAGGCAAGTGGAACATTTGTTCACACAGGATGACACTGGTAATCACTCAGAGATAACTTACTATTGAGCAGAACTCAATGGCACAAAAATCACTTTACCAGCAATAATGTCACAATCATGTAATCCCACACATACCTTGATGTATTTGGGAAATATACACAGAAGCAGATTTACAAGATTTCTTCGAGAAACATTAAAAAAACAATTCCTGCATGGCACCCAAATAATGGCCTTCAATCCTCTTTAAATCCCATCCCTCCTACAAGTTTAGAGCCACCTTGGGAGTTTTCAATACATTTGTGATGTAGAATGCATCCAAGACTGGCAGTAGTATATAGTGGTTGGCGTGCTGGGCCCAAGAAACCCAGATTCAGATCTCTATTAGAACATAAGAACATAAGAGAAGCCAATGTTGGATCAGGCCAATGGCCCATCCAGTCCAACACTCTGTCACACAGTGGCCAAAAATACCAGGTGCCATCAGGAGGTCCAGCAGTGGGGCCAGGACACTAGAAGCCCTCCCACTGTTGCCCCCCTCCCAAAAGCACCAAGAATACAGAGCATCACTTGCCCCAGACCAAGAGTTCTTATCCATACTTTGTGGCTAATACCCACTGATGGACCTCTGTTCCATATGTTTATCCAATTCCCTCTTGAAGCCGTCAATGCTTGTAGCCACCATGCGTCATCTTGTAAAGCTCAATCATGTCGTCGTTTCTCCAAGTTAAAGAGCCC
>NW_015190507.1:0-970 GCF_001447785.1 Gekko japonicus | reverse complement strand
ATGGCACTTCCTGGTCCAAAGTGAAGTGCTTTAGGACAATCACACAAGTTGCAACATTGTGCATAGTCAGAAGATGGCTTCCCATACTGAAATGCCATTACAATAAAATACAAGAACTTCCTCCTCATTTGACTTCATTTTTGACATGGAATCTAATGTCTACAACACTTGGGTAGATTTTTATATTGTTCTGCGCGAAACCATCTGCCAGTTACAAAGTTATTTACTTAACTTTTTAAACATTTGTAATGTCACCTCAGTAATGTGTCACCTGGGAAGTTCGGGGACTTTTCTTGGAAGTGAGTCTGGAAAGCCCCGAGTAGGAACTGGGCAAGTGAAAAGACTGTTGAGGAGGATCCATGTCTAACTATTGTGTCCTATGGTCTAAATAGTATATTTACACACGTGTCACCTGGTCCCTGGCGGCCTTCCTGCCCTTGAACCTCACACTATAGTTAACTGGAAGTCCAGTATGGATCGTGTAATAATAAAGTCATAGAAAAATCTGAGCTGCAACCTTGTTTAATATACTTTGGAAGAAGTGTCCCTGGAAATCTGAGTGTTCCCTCCTGGGCTGGGGGAGGGAATATTAACATTCATGATTGACGTACAGCAACAGTGTGGCTGGGAAGTGGATGCTTCTTCAGAAAATTACTGAAGACAGCTTCTGTGGCCTCTATGTTGCCGTGTCCTGAGCTTTGTTGTTCCCTTAGTCCACCATATAGATGCCAGTTGCCATTCTTTCCAAAGTTGTGGAAGCAAACAAAATGTTGTCCTGTGTTATAAGTTATGCCAACAATCTTTATCTGGAGAAGAGAAAAGATTGTTAATTTTTGTGTGTACTCGTACATGTACTATGCTGTTGGGGTGGGGGGAAGGGAGGGATGCATTCTATCTTTAAAAACAGGACTTTTTAAGGAAGTAAGTATAGAAAACACCACGATTTCCTTCCATGGACTTTTGAATACAA
>NW_015190506.1:0-966 GCF_001447785.1 Gekko japonicus | reverse complement strand
TAGGAAAGATATTCCAACTCCTTAATTTGTTGCCTTTTTCTGTAGTTTCTCCAGGTCTGCAATTTCCTTTTTGAGATACAATGGCCACAGTATTCCAAATAAGGCCACATCATAGATCCATACAGAAACTCTTTTCATTTTTCTTAATACTTAAAAAATGATTGTCGAGTTTTGTGTTGTCTGATTAATGAACGGGGAGCTGAGTTTAACTTGGGGGAATTCTGCCTCCATGGGGGAAAAAATATTCTCCTAATCTTACATAACTCCAAGGACACTAGATTTAAGGCAAGTGCATCTCCCTCATTCCCCAGGGAATAAAGGCAGAACTTTAAGGTCAGAGCTTTTGCAGGTGCTGAGGAATAGCAGGACCAGCCAAGATCTCTGGTTATCAGAAGAGATGTTACAACAGTGCCAGATGGAGGCCTGGGGTGACTCAACAAGTACTTTCAAACACCAGAAAAGAGGGATGAGTGTGAACCAAAACAGGCTGTCTTCTGCTTAGGACTACTGTTTCAGTACAGCCAGTACCCTCCAAAGCTGATCAGTTCACCTCAGTTCTTCAGGCCTCAACCATACCACAGAACACTGGATGGCCACACTTTTCCACACGGTAGATGTGGGCAATCTCCATACTACACCAGTTCCTCTTTCCCCCAGGCATCTGCTTGTTTGCTACAGCTGAAACCAGGAGCACAAGTGAGTCCCATGTGGACACTCCCCAGGAAGCTGCTTCAAAAAGGTGTCAGGCAAGAGATTCTGTCTGGCAACTGCATCCTCTCTGGAAGGTTTCCTGAGCTCCGTAGGCACCATCATTATTTTGGCCGATGAGAAGTACTGAGACTGGCCAGTGATTTCCGCTCTCATACTTTATTATAGGTGCAGAACAAGACAAGGAGCCCCGGCTCGCAGGTCAGCTTATATGCTCAGTCAACCCACACCCAAGAGTTCCATCGGTCCCAACCAGGA
>NW_015190505.1:0-957 GCF_001447785.1 Gekko japonicus | reverse complement strand
GTGCCTGGTGTAGTTTTCTCCTGAGAATTATGGCCCGTTACGAGTTTTTACCTGACTTGTGATTGGACCTGAGCCATCAGGGAACCGCCCCCTTGAATACTGTTGTGAGGTATCCTTCTCACTCTGGTAAAGGGGTCCTATATGACTTGTGTCATCCTTTTACCTCAAGAGCCCAAACCTTTCCTGACAGATATAAAAGAATGGCACCGATAGTGTGGTTTTTAATAAAATAAGAAGATTTATTCTTTATAAAAGTCAGGTTTGATAAAGGTTTGGTATGAACCAAACAGTTGGCAGCCCAAAAGCTCCCAATATGAACAGTATTAACACTGTTGAAGGCTTCTTAAAATCCCGGCAGAAATAGTATAAACAAGAAACCCTCTGTTTCTTTAAAATAGGCAGGCAGCTGTAATGATAGAGAACATATAGAATGACTAAACCAGGGTTCCCCTGACTGGAGACCCTTCTAAATACTGTGAGAGACGTTACGATGTTGTTTGGCTGGCTCAAAAATATCTCTCCCCACACACACACTCTCAGTGAAGGCTGACTAGACTCTGAATCCCAACTAGTCCCTCCTTAGACTCTAAGCACCCTAAGGAAACTAGAAATGATATACACCTGAGGGTCCTTTCATGGACCACTCACACTCAAGTACCCAGTTTCCCCCCCGCTCCGTGCTGGAGACCTGTCTGTTCCTAGGACTTTCCCCTGGATAACCGAATTACAGTCCTTCCCTGTGTGTGCTGGTGTTTTCCTTTTTAAACAGAGGTCTGCCCTTTGACTCTGGCAAAACCCCTCAGCAGGGTCTAATCTGTCCCCCTGCTCTGTGACACCCTGTCACTGTGCCACAGACTGAGAGTTTTCCCTCAGAAGGAAGCCACTCAAAGCCCCTTCTCAATCATAACTCTCAGGAGGACCGCGATCGTCAAACTGTCAGCTCTCTCTCCAAGCTTC
>NW_015190504.1:0-971 GCF_001447785.1 Gekko japonicus | reverse complement strand
CCCCACTCCCAGATCTTATTTCCCACTCCTGTGCCCACGGGAGAAAAATAATCTTTAAAAAATGCCATCAGGTGATGGTGTGGTGTCATTTCTGGGGGGAACCCAGAGTGATGTCACTTTGCTCTATGAATCGCCAGAGATTCCTAGAGAGATGTGACATCACCCCATGTCCCTCCCTCTGCCCAGACGCCTGCCAGTTGCCATGCCTAGTCCTGACCCCAGGGGAGAAAGCAGCTTGCAGAATCAGCCGCAGGCAAGAGAAGAAACAGAGGATATTTCTCCCATACACTCCCAAAGAAAAGACAAGCTTCTTGGAAACCAGTTTTACTGGAGCGAAGATGGGAAGGAAGCCTTTCTCTATGCTAACTCTTCAGGATTTAGCTGTGGCTGAATGGCAAAGCATCCACTTTGCATGCAAAAATTCCCACGTTCAATCCCCATCATCTCCAGTTGGAAGGACCAGGTAGTAGGGGATGTGAAAGAGACCATAGAAAGCCACTACCAGTCAAAATTAAAACACCAAGCTTGATAAACAAATGGTCTGTCTCAGTAGAAGGTAGTTTCATGTGTTCATGCTGAACTAGATACAGGACCAGTACAAAACCACCTCCAGAGGTGTCGAACTCATTTGTTATGAAGGCCAGATATGACATAAACATCACTTTGTCGGGCTAGGGCGTTTGTGCCATAAAACATAATGCCAGGTACCAGAGATATCTCTCTATAAATATAAAAGCCAGTTGGGGTGGCAAAGTTCTATGCCTGGCAAAATCAGTTGGCTCCCTGATATGTTACTCAGAAGCTGTCCCTATCCACTGGCTGTGTTGCCTGAGTTCTCTCCCACCCACTGCAGCCTAGGCCACTCTTCTCTGATTGGGCCAGCATTTCAAAGTCATTTGCATATAGAAGCTGATTGGACTTCGTTCCACACCTCAAACTCTTCCCTGCAAGACAGTTGGAACTGTCAGTTG
>NW_015190503.1:0-964 GCF_001447785.1 Gekko japonicus | reverse complement strand
AATTGTGAATAAAAGTATTTAACCTTTTCCCCAAAATTGATGTGAAAATTTTCATGCCCTGATTTAATAATGAGATTGGGCGGTATGACTTGAGGCTTGTCGGGTCTCTTTCTTTTTTTGGTATGACTACCATGATCGCTTGTTTCCAAGATTGGGGAATGTTGCCCGTATCTAAGATATTGTTAAATGCCCTTGTCATGGGTTCAATAAGTTGAGTCACAAATACTTTGTAAAACTTGGATGGAAAACCATCCAGACCTGGGGATTTTTTGTTTTTTAATATCTTTATATTCTCTATAACCTCTTTCTCTTTTATAGGGTCTTCCATGACCAACCTATGCCTATCTTCTATTCTGGTATGTACAGGGAACTCATCCATGTGCCCGTGAAATGTGTTCTTGCTCGCATGCGCTGACTTGTATAGTTCTTTGTAATATTCCTCTAGCACTTTTAAAATGTCAGAGGTTTTCGTAGCTATTTCCCCTGTTCTAGATTTGAGGGCAGTAATCTGTTTTGAATATTTGATCTCTTTAACTTTGTGTGCTAAAAGGTTCAGTGTTCTTGGTGATTTGTGTGCTAAAAGGTTCAGTGTTCTTGGTGTGCTAAACTTTGTGTGCTAAAAGGTTCAGTGTTCTTGGTGATTTAACCCACTACTTTTGCTTTGTAAAAATAAGTTGTTTCTTAATTCTAGAGACTTCTAGCATACTGAGTGCTTTCCTTTCTAAATTCAATTGTTTTAAGACCTGTGGAGATCCCGTTGTTTTGTGGCGCTGTTCTAGCTGCTTGATTCTGTCTAAAATATCATTCTCTGTCTGTTGCTTTTGTTTTTTAAGGAAAGAAGCTTTTGATATGATCCTGCCTCTCAACACCAGCTTCATAGCATCCCAACACACGATTGGGGTTACGTCGCCTGTGTCGTTTTCTTGGAAAAACATCTTTATCTCCTGTTCTATTTCTTTCCTTT
>NW_015190502.1:0-974 GCF_001447785.1 Gekko japonicus | reverse complement strand
ACTCGACAGCAAAACAAACAAAAATGAATAAAAAAACCCAAAAAAACAACCAAAAAACCAAAAAACCTACAGCAATGTCATCATACGTTCACTTAATTGTCTTCAGCTTCAAAAGCAATACCGAATTTAATATACCGAGACAATGGGAATGAGATTGGAATGGCTTCGAGGGAGACCAGACTGTTTCTTGGTGAACCCTGATCCTTCGCTTAACTGTTCCTATCCCTGCTAGAAGTATTGATGAGGACCAGAAAAAAATATCCGATGCCTTGAAAGCAGGGTTGCCATGGTGTTCCCTCTAAGCTATGTGCGTGAGTGGCCGTTCATTGACACAGGAAGCCCCGCTCGGCAGCAATCTGGAGCCGTGCAGGGGTCTTGCACTGCCCATTGCCCATTTTAAGATTACAGCAGTTATATTCTGATCAGGGTGTGAACGGCTCCGCTCAGAAGGGGAAAATAATTGTACCTTAGGCACTCCTTACCTTCATTATATACTGCAAAGAGGAGCAGTTGGTAAAAAAACTACCAAAAAACAAAAATTCTCATTTTTACCAAAAAAAAGCATTGAATCCATAGATGGCAAATAGAGTGCCATAACATCAAACAAAAATATTTAAATATGTTGGTATAGCCTTCCATGGAGAATGGAGAGCTCAGACACTGTGTGCCGCAGAAACTGCCCACGGAGCATCCTATACCATTCGAAGATTCGATTTTACAAAAGGAGCCTCCTTTATGCCCGCAGCAATCAAGGTTTTCCAAAGAAAAGTTGTCTCCAGCTCTTATACAGTTCCCACCTCTGTTTTACTTTTAAAAAGGCACTTACTGGAAGCAGTACAATCCAAGTTCCTACAATCGATCCTTGGAATCCCATGATGTATCCCAAATGCCCTTCTTAAATTAGAGAGTAGGCTGATTCCCTTGGACACACACATGTGGCTACTGACATCTAACTATTGGCTAAAACTCACCTT
>NW_015190501.1:0-984 GCF_001447785.1 Gekko japonicus | reverse complement strand
TTGTTCTGAGCACCTCAGGGTGCCTGGCCCGTAGTGCCCCGTAGGTGTACTATGTTCAAATGTCTTTGCTGCATTCCTAAGCTGCCTCCTTCTTGTAGCGTTGGTGTATCTGGCTCGATGTTTGCCATGAGCTTTCTTGGAGTCAGTAAGAGGTGAGAGGTGTGAGGGGGAGTCGGTGTGAGGGAGTGGTAATGTGGAGGGAGACATGCATCAAAATGGCCTGTCCAGTATAGGGAGGGAGGGGAGGAGTATTGTGGAGTCTGGGCTGGCAAGATCACTAAGGCGTTACTGCTGGGGCAGGCTCCCTCATGACTTTAAGCACCCTGCAACCGCTGTTGCACCTGACAGACAATTGCCTGTCAGGTGTAGGAGGTGTGTGTGTTTGAAGCCATGGGGAGGCTGAGTCAGCAGCATTACTGTACCTCACAGGTGGTTGTTGACCATTCCTGATTTCCTCCATTGTCATTAGCTCTCTGCAGCTCTCTGTAACTGTTTTTTTTCCCCTCAGAACACTCAGCTCTGCACGTGACCAAGCAGAGGGTTGGGGGGATGCAAGGAGGCAGCAGCCTGGCAACCACCTAGGAAGCAATGGGGGAAGCACATTATCCAATTTTGACCCCCTTAGGGGTCGAATTTCTAAAAATCTGTTCTTAGTGAGAGTTATGGTAGGAGCGCTCTCCCCAAATTTCATGTTTTTAGGTCCAGGGGTTCGACCTGGGCATTGAGTTTATGGTGAGGGGACTTTCTTTTACATATATAGACTAGCCTGATACCCGTGCTTCGTTACGGTATTTAAGTTCCGTAAATCCAGTTATAATACTGACGATGTGAAGTCTGAAATGTAACATTTGTTGTAGGTATTCTAATGGAGAAGACTGTAGTGAAAAAAATGAAGTAAGACAAACATACTGTTCCCCCTCCCCCCATCTACTGTACTTGTGTTCCTGGATTGTTCTGCTCCTATGGAGACTGTGTTGTTCTGAG
>NW_015190500.1:0-1094 GCF_001447785.1 Gekko japonicus | reverse complement strand
TAACAAGCTTAGAAAGCCAGTTTGACATAATGGTGAGGAGCACGGACTCTAATCTTGGAGAACCGTGTTTGATTCCCCGCTCCTCCACATGCAGCTACTGGTGTGACCTTGGGTCACTTACAAGTTCTTTCAGAGCTGTTCTCTCAAGGGCAGTCCTCAAGAGAGCTCTCTCAGCTCCACCTACCTCGAAGGTGTCCATTGTGGAGAGGGGAAGGGAAAGGAGGTTCTAAGCCGCTCTGAGACTCCTTTGGGTAGTGAAGGGCGGGGCATACATCTAATCTTCTTCTTCTTAGTTTATGTGGTTACCATTTGTTTGGGTTTAATTCCAGGGGGAGAAACATAGCGAAGGAAATAAATATGTCAGCATTGGAGACTGATGGGCAGATGCCTCCTTAATTATGGAATGCTGGGAGTTGTTAACTGAGATCCCGCCCTTATGCTCCATCCGGCTCCTCTCAAGCATGAAGGTGACCTTTCAGCAGTTTGGTGTAATGGTTAAGTGCTAATCTGGGAGAACTGGGTTTGATTCCCCACGCCTCCACTTGCACCTGGCTGGATGACCTTGGGCAAGCAAGCCATAGTTCTGATAAGAGCTGTTCTCGAAAAAGAGCCATTTCTGTCAAGAGCTCTCTCAGCCCCACCTACCTCACAGGGTGTCTGTTGAGGGGAGGGGAAGGAGTTTATAAGCCGCTCTGAGACACCTTTGGGTAGTGAAGGGCGGGGTATAAATCCAATCACCTCCTCCTCCTCTCCTCTCCTCCACCTCCTCTTCCTTTCCTTCTCCTCTTCCTCTTCCTCCTCCTCTTCTTCTTCTTCTCATTTCTCTCAGAGCTCTCTCAGCCCCACCGACCTCACAGGGTGTCTGTCGTGGGGAGGGGAAGGGAAAGGAGACTGTAAGCCGCTCTGAGATTCCTTTTGGGTAGTGAAGGGCGGGGTATAAATCCAATTTCCTCCTCCTCCTCCTCCTCTTCGTCTTCTTCTCCTCCTTTTCTTCTTCTGCTTCCTCTAAGTGGGGCGATTGGCTGTGTAGAGATATCTACAGTTCTTGGACTAAGCAGAGGCTGTTTAAACTGACCAGGTTCGGCTCAGGGACT
>NW_015190499.1:0-477 GCF_001447785.1 Gekko japonicus | reverse complement strand
TGTCTGGGCTCACTTCTTTGCCATACTTCTCCCCCACACACACACATACTCAAGATGCTGAATGTCTATGAGATTTGTCCCAAGCACATCCTGAGTCGCTCATTACAAATTAGTGTCTCTCTTTTTTAATCTCCTGCTGCTTTCTTTTTTCCTTGGCTTACCTATTCCATCAGAGGGGTAGTTGATTTTTATTCTTCTTATCACATGTCACCAGGTATTCGTTGTTAGTCTATCTTTTATTTCTTATTTTCCTTAAATTCTTCATTCCTAAATTGTTGCCGACCTATTTTATGATATATCATATTCTCTCCTCCTTCTTTCATATCATTGGATAATTTAATTGTTCGTTACTTTTGGTTTTTGCCCTTGCCATCAAGACCTCCTCCTTGTCGATCCCATTCCTTCTAAATAGATTGTGCCTCTTCTTTCATTTTAACGTCTTTAAGTCTTCAGTGGCTGATTTCGCACTAGAGCTGC
>NW_015190498.1:0-983 GCF_001447785.1 Gekko japonicus | reverse complement strand
CGATAAAACACAAGGGCTGATAAATCTGATTTCTTAGGCCAGTCATGCACTCTCAGCCTAACCTACCTCACAGGGTTGTTGTGAGGATAAAATGGAGGAGAGGGAAGTGGCGTTAGCCACCTTGGGTTCCCGTTGGGGAGAACGGGGTGGGTGGGTGGTATAACTGAAGGAAAATACAATAAAATGATGTTTTATGTCTTCTCCCAGTCTGAGAAGTCTTCCTCTGTGGTAGGACACAGGACACATTATAGATAAAATTATTTATAATGTGCCTCAACCACTCGTCCTACAGTTAAGGTAACAAAAACCGGCTTCCTGGTTTATAATCAGAGACGGTGTCCTCAGTTCTTTGGTGGCTCAGTGCTGCCCCCTCGTGACTGTGTTTCATTCTTCATTTATGCCTTTTAGAAATCATACTGGCCGCCAGTGCTCCCTCTAAGCTGTGGAGTCCTGTGAGCAAAAATTCTACTTTGTGAGCTACTGGCATCAAAGCTGTGAGTGAGCGATTTAGCTGCGGCATAAATTAGTTTGCTCTGGAGCCACCCTTCCAGAGCCAAGACAAACATGTGTGAGCCGGAGGCTAAAAAACTGTGAGCCAGTTCACACTAACTCAGCTTAGAAGGAACACTGCTGTTATTGCTTCAGCAATAGGACTACCCAAAGGAGTCTCAGTGCGGCTTCCAATCTCCTTTCCTTCCCCTCCCCACAGCAGACACCCTATGAAACAGGTGGGGCTGAGAGAGCTCTTTTGGGAACTGCTCTTGAGAGAACAGCTCCACAAGAACTTGTGACTGACCCAAGGTCACACCAACAGCTGCCTGTGAAGGAGTGGGGAATCAAACCCAGTTCTCCCGGATTAGAGTGCACGCTCTTAAACCCCTACACCAAACTGGCTCTCTGAATAAAACTGTGGAGCCACAACCACCCTGATCCAGAAATTGCCTGGTGGGTTTCAGTTCTTCTGTCTGTGGACTCTCTTCCTA
>NW_015190497.1:0-967 GCF_001447785.1 Gekko japonicus | reverse complement strand
TTGCACAAAATGTTTCAGTACTAATCACCATTATATCTAAAGCCAGTACTAAGTACCATTATACACAATGGAAAGCACATAATCAATCACACACTAATTGATCTATATTCCTCACATATTATAGTCCTCACATATGTATTCTCAACAAGAAGGACTATAAATCCCCTGTATTTTAATATATTTTAGTATATTTCTTTTTTTCAGAATAGTATATTAGAATACTGAATGTATGCAAGGGATAGTAGGATATCTGCTGAAATAACAGCATTCTTGTAGGGGGAGGGAGTGGTAAGTGCCTTCCCCACCTGACAGGAGGAAATGAAGATTCCCAGTCAACTTCCCACAGCTTCCCACTTTGCACATCTTGATCTGCATCATGTTGCATGTTAATTTGCTGTTCATTCTCTGGCTATAGGTTTGAACCTTGCCTCAGATCAGATTGTTATTATTCACGTATGCCCTGCCTTTTCCCCCACCCAAGAGGGATACAAAGCAGCTTATTTTATGCCCTCCCCCCAATCTTCTCCTTGCAAGAATTCTGTGAGGGAGGTTAGGCTGAGGCTGTGATTGGCCCAGGCTCATCCAGCAATCTATGGCAGAGTGGGGAGTTGAAACTGGGTCTCTGGACCCAAATAGACAACTCTGGGACTAGAATGATGGGCCCCAGGTAGGAATGACAGCTCCTGGGGGTAGTAGGAGTGTTCTGGAACTGGAATGACAGGACCCAAAGTGGAATGACAGCCCCTGGGGGTAGTAGGAGTGGTCTGGGACACCCTGGGACTGTCATTCCACTCTGGGTCCTGTCATTCCAGTCCCAGAACACATCTGCTACCCTCATAGACTGTCATTCCATTCCCTGTTTTCTCATTTCTAGTCACAGACCACTCCTACTACATCCAGTGGCTGTCATTCCACTCTAGGGCCTCTCATCCCGGTCTCAGAGTAGTCTATTTGGGCCCAGGGACCC
>NW_015190496.1:0-1033 GCF_001447785.1 Gekko japonicus | reverse complement strand
CAGCAGGGGAGGCCGATAGATGGAATAATTGGAAGCCTGCTGCCTCACGCCAAGGCCTGGCGGGAACAGCTCCGTTTTATGGCGGAAACCGCTCCCTTCCAAAGCCACGGTCTTCAGGCTTAATCTGCCAAACCAGTATGCAAATACTGTGTTTCAGCTTCATGGATGCCTCCATCCGTGGGTTGCCAACCCCCAGGTGATAGCTGGAGATCCCCTGGGATGACACCTGGCCTCCAGGTGACAGAGATCAATTCACCTGGAGGAAATGGCCATTTTGGAAAGTGCACTCGATGGCCTCGTACCCAATTGAAATCTTTCCCCTCGCCAAACCCGGCCGTCCTCATGTTCCACCCCTAAAATCTCCAGGGATTTCCCAACCCAGACCTGGCAACCTTAACTATCAGATAAAAATCTAGGTTTCGCAGATGTAGCTGTCAGGGAATTGGGGCTTGAACACAGAGCTGTCCTCTCCCAAGAGGAGGAGGAGGAGAGATTGGATTTATACCCCGCCCTTCACTACCCGAAGGAGTCTCAGAGCGGCTTACAATCTCCTTTCCCTTCCCCTCCCCACAACAGACACCCTGTGAGGTGGGTGGGGCTGAGAGAGCTCTTTTGAGTCTCCTGACAGAACAGCTCTGAAGGACCTTGCCACTGACCCAAGGTCACCCAGCAGCTGCAATGTGGAGGAGCCGGGAATCAAACCCGGTTCTCCCAGATTATAGAGTCCGCGCTCCTAACCACTACACCGCTTGCTCAGTAAATAAAATCTCTCATGATGTATTCCGCCTTCCCCCCAACAAAACCCCTTCTTCTGCCTGGGCGAGTACGGGAGCAGCCCAGAGCTGGCTTGAATCAGTTCTGAGATGGCATTTGGAGAGGGGCAGAATAACGGGCTTCTTTGTGGGCACTGAATTGCAGCACGGTAGAGTGATGCAAGAGCTGTCAGGGAAATGCATGGAATCCTGACCTTCTGCCCCTCTGTTGTCCGGGCAGAATTCATAGAGACAGAGGCTTTTCCTGGGGAGAGGAGGAT
>NW_015190495.1:0-952 GCF_001447785.1 Gekko japonicus | reverse complement strand
TGGTTTATATGTTGTTTGTTGTAGTGGTTATATATCTGAATGTGTCTAAGTGAATCTGCAGGGTTTCTACCCCCCATTTAGTGGGCGTTTATACTGAGTCTGCTGTTTTGTTGCATTTACCAGTTTTACTTAGTACGTTTGTGACTCAGCAGAAGTCATGAACCCAGACGTGTGTGTGTGTGTGTGTGGTTTTGTGGGTGTTGCTAAGCTAGTGATATGATCAACTGCAAATATCTTCCAGTTAGCAACAGTGCATGCAAGTTACATTTTAAACTTGAAAAGCAAACTTCAATGACACCTCTGGAAACACACATAGTGGTCTGTATATATCTAGGGTTGCCAACCATCATGTGAGGCCCGGAGATCTCCTGGAATTACAACTGATCTCCAGACTACAGAGATCAGTTCCCTTGGAAAGAATGCCTTCTTTGGAGGGTGGATAGTATTACTTTATATCCCTCTCCCAACCCTTACTTCCCTAGGATCCACCTTCAAATCTTGAGGAATTCCTTAAGCTGGAGTTGGCAATCCTGTGTAACATACAATTTTTCAGTGCAAGTAAAAGGGTGGTAGAAGTGGGAGGTGGCTGAAGCAACTCTCTGCTCACATACAGGCAGTATAGATACATGGTTAGAAGTGTACAGATGTCAAAACACTCTCAAAATGACTATAAACGCAAGACTCTTTTGTCGCACCTTATGGACTAACACAAATTTGTTATTCTAGCATGAGCTTTCCAGGAGAAGAGACCACTCCATCATAAGGGCAAGTGCCCGCTCCTATGCGTCATCCCTCATGGTGGAATGATGGCACAACAGGAGAAAAATGGAAGGGAGGATGATGCAAATACCATGACATCACTTCCAGGAGAGGACCTGGAAGTGACATCACAGTATGCATGATGCTCTAGGAATTCTTCCGGTTGCTACAGTAAAGACCATAGATAAAGACT
>NW_015190494.1:0-1015 GCF_001447785.1 Gekko japonicus | reverse complement strand
GTGACAGCATGGGGCCAGATCCGTTTGGCGGAAGTCGGCCGTCGTGCCATTTTCCAGAGGTGGGGACCCCTGTAAGGGTCTTGGCATGAGGGCTGAAGGGAACAGGCAAGTGCAGAGACTAACAGCGATGGCCCTCACCGCCAGGTGGCAGGGGAGTTCACACAGGGGCAGGCGTCCCGGTGAACTCCGGCAACCTGCCATCCTGCAGGCTCTACCCATGCCGACTGGCTGGTTAACAGATACCTCGGCTGGCAGAGGGGTCAGCTGAACGGTCGGATCCGGTGGACCCATGCTGTGCCAATGCCTATAACAGCTGTAATCAATAAAGTTGTGGGCAATTATATCCACCTAATTTCCAAAGAAACTGTGTATGAGTGGTCATTTTGAACGGGGCGGTGTAAGACTGGCCAAGCTGCTCCATCCCGAATATGATCTGGAACCGCAACAAAGTATTTAACAGGGTAAGGATCTTGTGTGGAAATGCTTCCGCATATGAAGTGTACTGCTTCTTGACTTCACCCCTACAGGTTACAAACTTTCTGCAACAAAAGTAACCACTTTAGCTGAGTCTCAATTAATACAAATAAACCCTGAGGAGAGATTTGATTCCCCTTTCTCCTAAACAAGGCTTCACTGGAACCTAATACCACAACTGATAAAATTCTTCCAAGGTTGCTCTTTTAACACATAGAGCTCCTATCCAGGGCAGTGTTCCCTCCAAGCTGAGCTAGTGAGAGCTAGCTCACAGTTTTTTAGCCTCCGGCTCACAGATTTTTGGTCGTAGGTCAAGAAGGATGGCTCCAACGCAAACTAATTTATGCAGTAGCCAAATCGCTTGCTCACAACGCAATAATCCATGCAACAGTCACCAACAGGTTGGACTATTGTAACTTGCTTTACATGGGACTACCCCTGAAACTGACCCGGAAGCTCCAACCGGAATAAAATGCAGATGCACCGGTCCTTACGTGAATCCTATGGAGGGTACATATCCACCCAGTGCTGCATGAGCTGC
>NW_015190493.1:0-882 GCF_001447785.1 Gekko japonicus | reverse complement strand
TTGCTGGCTCTTCTCTCTTCATTGCTGCATGGGCAGGGACATGGGCAAGCTACTGTGCTTTTGGTTGAAGACCCACTGGTTTGGCTTAAGTAATGAACAGGGAGCCAATGTTTTGTATGGATTGTCCATCGACCAGTCCATGACTAAATTCCTATTTACCAATGCGATACAGGACAATTGGCTTTTTATTTTTGTACAAATGTTTTCCTACAATCTGATTGAGTTCTAATTCCCTCCTCCTTGCTGTAACACTGCTCTGTTGAACAGGCAATTGCTTAAACAAACAGTTAAATCAGTCACAAATCAAATGACTCCGTCATACATTTTTAAAAAAGAAGATTCCTATGGTTCAGTTTGGTGTAATGGTTAAGAACGGCAGACTCTAAGCTGGGAGAACCAGGTTTGATTCCCCACTCCTCTAGATGCAGCCAGCTGGGTGACTTTGGGTCAGTCACAGTTCTCTCAGAGCTCTTCTCTCAAGAGCTGTTCTCTCACAGCTCTCTCAGCCACACCTACCTCACAGGGTGCCTGTTGAGGAAGCGAAGGAGATTGTAAGCTGCTCTGAGACTCCGAGTGAAGGGTGGGGTATAAATCCTCCTCTTCCTCTTCCATCTAAGTAGACCTTAGCAACAATAATGGCTATCAGTCTGTTTGGGTTGGCTGCATTTTTGTGCCTGCACAGTTCTGAAAAAGAAACCCACAAACCTGTTTGAGTTGTTCAGTGCTGAACCAAACAGACCCAGTGCTCAGCTCACATCTGATCATTGCGGTCGAATGAGATAAGATCGGTGTGAAATTCACTACATCCTCATTTTTGAGGATCATTTTTGTGATTCCAGCATAGCTTAAGTGAAAAAAATGAAGCTGTTGGTGTGCTAGAAC
>NW_015190492.1:0-1022 GCF_001447785.1 Gekko japonicus | reverse complement strand
TGCCGCTTGATGTTGCAACGGCCGCCAGGAATCGCTCTGCCAGTTCTCGCCTTCCTTCACGCCTCGCCATCCAGGCTCCGCCGCCGCCGATGTTCTCGCCGATGTTGCCGCTGCTGGCACTGCCACCACGCACCTCGCTGGAGAAGGGGTGCCCCCCACCCATCTAAGTGTGGGTACCCATGTGCCTACTCGCTTGATTTTAATTGCTTTCGGGCCGCTGGGTGGGCGGGAGCTGGGACTCAGGCCAGGAGCTCACCCCGGCCGCGGTGGATTCTCGACCAGCCATAGGTGATCAAAGAGAATCTCAAAAGGAAGGTAATTTCAGGTGATGAAGGGAACTTTGACTTTTGAAAGTGTATACCTTGGAAATTTTGTTGGTATTTAAGGGGGTACTGGATTCAAATCTTGCTCTTTGGACAGAAGGATGACCAAGCATTCATGTTCTGCCTAGACAAGAAGCAGAGCTTGTTTCTCATTGTGCATATTGGCAGGAGAGGACATGGACTGACCTGGCGGGACACAACCGTAGCTGACACAGTTGATTAGAACCAGTTGCTAACTACTGCTGTTGCTGAATTTCATTTCAAGTGAACTTTCAAAGTGATTCGAAGGCTCCTACTCAAGCAAAAGAAAAGCAAAAATAAAAATCAGTGTGACTAGTAAAACTCCTTGGGGATGGGTGTACCACGCATCCCAGTGATAACATATTCTAGACCAAGTGTGTGTTCTGAAGGTATCTTTATCCCAAAGGTGACTCTCTGTTTTTACATCTGCGCAAGTCAGGCTATTGCCGAGTAAAGAAATGCAACATTTGCACAAGGCAATTGAGCATGTGATGGCCTTTCAGCTCAAGCCGTTCCAGCCCAGTTTGGATTCCAGCCCAGTTTGGTGACTCGAGTGACTGTGGTCACCTTGGCCGATCACCTTCTCCTAGACGTAGAGTGTGACGCTCTTGATTCTCTCAGCTTGTTCAAGCTCATAATCACCTACTTCTCAGAACCCACAGCCAACAACGTAGTACA
>NW_015190491.1:0-984 GCF_001447785.1 Gekko japonicus | reverse complement strand
TTTACCATGCTTTTCTGCCCATGAAAGCCGAAGTGGCGGAACCACTCCACCACCTCCTGGACAAGGACACCCCGTGGGCCTGGACATCCATGCATACCAAGGCTTTTTGGGAAGTTAAAGACTTGCCGACCTCGAATTCCGTGCTTCACCACTTCGAGGAGTCGCTTCTGGTGGTTCTCACCTGCAACACGTCTCCATAGGGCGGTCCTGGGCCACAGGTTGCCGGATGGCCAGGAGGTCCCAGTCGCCTATTATTCTCGGATCTTGCCCTCGGCAGAGCGCAATTATGTGCAAGTGGACAAGGAGGCGCTGGCGATAGTGGTGGGTGTAAAAAAATTCCACCACTATCTCTACAGCCGGGCCTTTACTGTGGTGACAGACCATAAGCCCCTCCTGGAGCTCCTGTCCCCCGACCATCAAATGCCGCAGATGGTTTCACCCAGGGTCCTACCTGGCCCACATGGTTGCCCTCTTGGAAGTTCTTCCCAAGCACCCAGTTCATGTGCAAGAGGTCGCCTGCCTCATGACCTGGGACAAGGTTCTCTGTCAGGTCTTGGACTGGGTGGGGAGGGGGTGGCCTAAAGCCAAGGAGGGTCCCGAATTCACACCATTCATCTCATGGAAGGATGAGTTGTCAGCTTACAAGGGTTGCCTGATGTGGGGAGGTCAGGTGGTGATACCAGCACCTCTCCAGCAATGAGTCATTGCAGCTCTACATGAACACCACCCCAGGGTCATGAGGATGAAGGCGCTCATGAGGAGCTATGTCTGGTGGCCGGGGCTCAACTCGGACATTGATGAAAAGGTAAAAAGATGTCAGCTCTGCCAAACCTCTCGCCCAGACCCGCCTAGTGTCACGATTGTGCTGGCGGGCCAGGCAGGGCACGGAAAGTCCAAAACACAGTCCGGGGTCAGGGCACCAGATAAGACAGAGTAACGTGAGCAAGTCCAGAACGCCAAGTCAAAACACAGTCTAGGGTTACC
>NW_015190490.1:0-891 GCF_001447785.1 Gekko japonicus | reverse complement strand
CTCACTGCTGTGATGTGCCCCCTGGAGTCTTTGTGTTTTTGAAATACGTAGATCTCCCCCCCTTGGTTTTTCTTACATTGGTTGCTGGAGAAAGTAGCACTGTTACTAAGGTCTGAATATAGCTTTTAGTGCCAGCCTTCAGCCCTGAAAGACCCATAAAAGCAATGATAACAACGATGAAAGTCGAGGGTATCTGAGTCTACTGTGTACACCGATCTATCCCCTCTGCATTTAAGACGACTCTGGCAATTGAACTGGAACAGGCTTAAATTACTGGCTTTCCACCAGATGATAGACTGTCAAAAATAGTTTTCTGTATGCCAAACAATGTCTGTAAGATTTGGGATATTTCAGGCATCTTATTGAGCATCCCCACTGTACTGCCCCCAGCAAGAGTATGTAGAAAGGAGTTCTGTATTAGAGTGAGGAATTCGGTTCTGTACTTTTAAATTAGGGGATGCTGAGAACTGTAGCTCAAAGTTGGATGCCCTGATTAACCTTTCCTATTGGTTTAGAAAGCCCCATTTTCTGTAGCTAGCAAAGCCTGCAAAAATATGTTTATTGCTCCCCTTATGCATTTGTTTTAGTACGTTTTAGTATTCTTTATAGCAAGAAGAGCAAGGAGTCCATCTCCTTTTTTCACCACAAGACACTTAAGGACTGCTAATTCAAACATGCATCGACCTCATTTATTTATTTATATATTCAATTTATGAATCACCTATTCCCTACAATCTAAGGCTCTAGGCGATGTACAACAAAATCAAAAGAAAAAAAACAAATCGCTACATTATCTCAGATGGCGTCAAACATTCCTTTGTTACCCTACTCTGGACTGCGTTGCTGTCTGGTGGGGGCTGAGGTGAAGATGGGGGAAAGAAAAAAAGAGGA
>NW_015190489.1:0-977 GCF_001447785.1 Gekko japonicus | reverse complement strand
AAGTCAGTGGTAGATTGTGTCTTGTAATTTAGTGAGCAGCTGAAAAAGACAATGAAGAAAACAGGTAGATCTTGGACTTTTGAGCTGGGTGACAAGGCAATGGGTTTTCTGCCTTTGCTGTTACAAGCTGAAAGCTGCATGGGAATGACCTTTCATGATTGTGGATAGGCTGGACAATGTCACCTATGGTGTCTCTATGGAAAGATCAGGGAGAGGAGCCAATGTTGTTAATGCAAACACAATGAAACCCTACCTTGACAGGGAAATGTTAGTACTGAGTGTGATGGAGAAGGAAGAAAGAGAGAGGAACCAGGTGAAATATTAGCAGGTGTTTTGACTCAGTTTTCCAAAATGGCTCAATGGGAGAAACTGGAGTGGTCAGCAAGTGTCTCAGATCAGGACACAGAGAGGATCCTTTCAGTTTCATATGGGTTTGGGCATGTTTTTTTTGAAGGAACCATGGAAAGCAGATTTGGCTAGGCATGGAATAGATGCAGGGGCTCATCTGCCTGTAAGGTGGCCCCCTTTCAGAATGAATGGCCTCCCAGTCCCAGCCCAGAAAGGCAGTCCAGAAGGTTACCATGGTTGATGGTATTGATAGTGACCTAAAGGTCCAGGAGAATCAACAGACACTTACTACATCTGTCTATTTACTGGTGCAGGTCATCCACCAGAGTGACCAAGGCTGTTTCAATGCTATAACCAGGCCTGTAACCAGACTGGAAGGGATCTAAACAATGTGCTTCATCCAGGAATGCTTGAATTTAATATGGAGGACCTGTACCTGAGGTCCTGGAGCACGGTTACCAGTCAGAATAGACAAAAGTAAGCATAAGGCTGTTTCCTGTGTGAGTACCAGCTCTATTATTTTGAGCAGTGGGTCTGGATATTAGGGTTTCTATAACTGCCTTAGGTGATATAATTTGAATTTCTTAGTGGGCTACATATACATATATGCAGGGGTCATTTTGTAGAAA
>NW_015190488.1:0-994 GCF_001447785.1 Gekko japonicus | reverse complement strand
ACTGTGCGACTGAACAACAACAAGGTTGTATCCATAAGGACCAATCACGGACGTTCCCGCTCAGGGAGCTTGCTGACAAGTGATTGGTTGGTTCTTCCTGGGCTACCAATGCGATTGGATGGATTTGGATCCTAGCCCAGGACGAAGCTTAACATTGTACTTCAATTAGATGATTCATGTCTTGCAATGGCAGCTACTGAATACATTACGAAATTGTTATGTATTGGGTTTAATGTTATGCTGTTCTGTGATGTTAAAAGTTGTTGTCTGGTATCCTAGTTGAGTGATATGATTGGCTGTCGAATGAAGACCATCCATTAGTCCTGAAGCCACCCAAAGTAACCAATTGCAAGCCTCTGCGTAGGTCCAATGAGACCCTGTAGTTACTGTTACAATGTATATAGTTCACTGTGAAATTGTATAAGAGTGAGTGCTGCTCTGTGTATCTTGCCCCAGTCCAGTCCGGAGCTAAACAATGCTTGAATAAACTTCCTTTCATCTGACCATCCTCTCCTGCCTTTCAATACAATACAACACACTAAACAAATGCATTAGGATTTTGGAAGTCTGGAACCCCCTGAAACAGAGACTGCATCCTTAGGAAGCTACTTACAATAATATTTATGGAGGATAGATCTATCAATGGCTATTGGCCATGGGGTCTGAGAGGAACTTCCACATGCAGAGGCACTAAACCTCAGAATCCCAGTGCCAGAAGACAACCTCAAGGGAGAGCCTTGGCTTGTTTATTTGGACCTTAAGGGAAACTGGCTGGCCACCGTGTGAGGCAGGAGGCTGGACTAGATGCAGAAAAGGGCAACTAGGATGATAAAAGGGTCGGAACACTTTCCCCATGAAGAAAGGTTAAAGCGCTTGGGGCTCTTTAGCTTGGAGAAACGACGGCTGAGGGGTGACATGATCGAGGTTGATAAGACTATGCATGGGATAGAGCAGGTTGACAAAGCGGTCCTTTTCTCCCTTTCTCATAATACAA
>NW_015190487.1:0-1002 GCF_001447785.1 Gekko japonicus | reverse complement strand
TAGCTTAGAGGGAGCATTGGCAGTGGGTGGTCTTTAAAAACATGGCTGTCTGTGCAGAAAACGTAGCCTTAAATCTCTGCTTTCATCTAGCTTGGCCGGAAGACCCCTCTGGGAAGGAGAAGAGGGCAGACACCCTATTTTTCCCAACAGACAGACAGACCTCCCCCCCAACAACAACATTTAACAACCAGTGGCTTGAAGTGCAGAGAAACGCAGCTGGAAGCATTGGTTCCCCCCCCCCCTGCTGATTTCAGTGCATCAAATGCTTGTGAAAGGCACATGAGCACCCTATGCTTGGTCTTTCAGGCTGGCAACCCTAAGGGTGAGAAGAAAGCCAGGTGCCTGCTGTCCCCCAAGTCTTCTACCCTGATGTCCTATTGTTCCAGCTGCCGCATCTCTCTGGCACTGGAAGGGCAACTGGGTAGGCTGGTTATAGCCCATCAGGGGCAGCTGCAGACTCGGAATGTGTTCTTATTGTGAATGATGAAATGATGCAGGAACAGATGTCCGTGTGTCCCCCCCTGGCCACCAGCGGGTGATGGGGGAAGTAGGGTTGCCAGATCCAAACTGGGAAACTCCTGGAGATTTGGGGGTGGAGCCTGGGGAAGACAGGAACCTCAGAGGAGTACAACGCCACAGAGTGCTCCCTCCAAAGCACCCAAAGTATAGCCCAAGGGCCAATACGCATGACCTGACGCCTTTCTGCCCTGTTGGGGCCTTCTTCAGAGGTCAAACAATATTGAGGTACACGTAACTTTAACACATATTACAATAAGATAACCAATAAGTGAATACTGGGCCAAGAAAAGGAAGGTTAAGCAGCAAGATCTAAAGACACAAGACAAAGATGTTTGTGAGGCCTTAAACGATGGAAGTCATGTGTCTGGAACATCTTCCAGTTTAGGTCCAAAAAGGACCTGTGTGGCCATCTCAGTCAGAGCCAGAGAGTCCTCCAGGCCAGCATCCCTATGATGATTTTATTTTTCTAGAGTGGACTCCCAA
>NW_015190486.1:0-739 GCF_001447785.1 Gekko japonicus | reverse complement strand
AGGAAAAAATCTGAGGGAAACAAAACATCATGGACTCAAAACTCCGCGGAAGAAAACAAACAACACCTGTTGTTTGATGGATGCCCACTGGATTCTGTGGCTCTTGGGTGTCCCTTGGCAAGCACAGTGCAGTTGCCAGACATTCCGAGACTTGGTTTCCGGAAAGGAAAACTGTGGGGGGGGAGGAGACTGGGGCCCCAAAACAGCCCCAAAAAGACCCCTTCCCCCAGGTCATCGTGTCCGCTGATGGAGGAGGACTTGCCAAGGACAGGCCCACCTCACAACCCACACAATTGAGCCTGGCTTGGCCGCAGTGGCTGTGGTGCCCTGAGTCCTGGCCCGATGGTGGCAGCAGCCACCATGGCATGACTGGGAGCCGGCCTGAGCTGACAACCCACAACGGAGCCAGCCTTTTCACAGGGAGACCATGATAGGGAGGAAAGGAAGGGTTTGATTGCTGACTTTCTTGCCGCAAGGCAAACAAAATTATAAGCTGTGAGACATTTGTGAGCTATTTTGCAAACAAAGTCTTGTCGCTCCGTCAGGAGGACCTCCTGGCAACAGGTACTACAGTTAGGGAACTAGAAGCCCCTTGTCCATCTTCAGGTCAAGTCTTGGGCCATTTCATCTGGCTTTCCCAGGAGGAGGTCAACAAGATCCTGGCAGCACTGAAGCCCACCTTTGTCTTTGACCTGTCGTGGCTGAGAGGGTGGAGAGAGGCAGGGGATGAGGGGAGCAG
>NW_015190485.1:0-998 GCF_001447785.1 Gekko japonicus | reverse complement strand
TTACAGGTAAGTGCAACCTTTTTTTCATCATCGTGGCTTCTATGCAGTATATGTATATGAGGGCTACTGGTCTCCAATTGATTATATCATTCCATTTAGTGGAAGATCAGTGGAAGAGTGACTGCTTGGCATGCTGAAGGTCCATGGAGAGCTGCTGCCAGTCTGAGTGGACAGTACTGACCTTGATGAACCAATGGTCTGATCCTATATAAGGCAGATTTGAGGTGCTCTGTTACATTCCCCACCCTCCCGGGACAGGAAAAATGATGTGATTTCAAATTATTCTTATGTCTTCAGTGCAGGACCTGAAGAGTAGCCTATGATAGGCCCAGATCTGGTGACTCATAATGCATGTCTTTTGCAGGATGGTTCTGTTTCTTGACCGCTCTACTGTTCCTGCTGTCAGCTGAGGCTGCCATGGGCTGGAATGTGGGGGTGCTCTCTGTCTCTGCTCTCTCCCTCCCCATTCCCCCACACCTCCTCAGCTTTGCTCTGTTATCTGTCTGGTGTCCTTGAAGGCTAGGCTCAGCTGGGTCCTAGTTTACATGATACTCAGGACTTGTGTTATTTTATACTGTTGTTCTAATGTGGTTTTAACTGTATTGTATTTTATATTGTTGGAACTTGCCCTGAGCCCACATGCGCGGAGGGTGGGATATAAATCCAAATAAATAAATAGTGGTTCTTTGTGCCACATAGACCTCCAGCATCTTGGACACGCTAGTTTAAAAGGAGCCTTGCCTGTGCTTGAAATAACACCTGCATTGAAAAGCTCTGTAGGGTTAAGTATCAGCGCTGAGAGAATGCAGCACGGCGGTGGATTGAGGCTGCTGTGTCAAAGTGTCAGCTTTTAAAACTTGATCTTAGGCTTGGAGCTGAACTCAGCAGAGAACTGGTTCTGACCCTGGAATCCAGGCAGTCAAAAAATCAGCAGGACTTAAGCATAAGTAGTCTGTTGTCTAGGACTCTAGGACATGGCTAACAACATAAAGGGGAAA
>NW_015190484.1:0-1149 GCF_001447785.1 Gekko japonicus | reverse complement strand
CTTCTTCTTCTCTTACTTGCATGGCTTTCACTTTTTAAAAGTTATCTTTGCACCCATATGTTCTCAAGTAGTCTTTCGTTTGCGGTAAGGTCCATAAAGAAATGACAGGACGTGTGTGATGGGCCAGAGATCTCCAATGCAACTGTCAATGAACTGTTGCAAATCAGTGCCTCTGTGGCTGTATCAAAACTCCCGAGTGAACACATTTAAGGTCCTGGCTGTGCATTAAAAAGCAGCTGCATATAAGCCAGGTTCTGTCTGTTGAGAATTCTGAAAGTGCCTTCTGAAAAGGCAGGCAGAGAAGGGTGGGTATTAGCCATCGGTGGCCCTTTTATCACTATAGTAACCCCTCTGGACCTTTTATCACTGTTTATCTTCTGTCTGTAAGAGCTAATTGTCTTTGTTTCCCACCATCTCCAAACAGTTAGCCACAAAAGGGAGAGAGAGAGGATAAACAGAGATAAAAAAACAAGATAAAATGGCCAATAGCTTTGCAATCCCCTCCAGTTTTCTTTGTCTCTTGGGGAACTTTCAAAATTTGTATCAGAGCCTGGGTTATACATTAAGTATAATGTGTAGCCAGTCCCTGCGATTAGCATCTCCTGTCAACAACTGACTGCTTCACATCCACAGTTGGTTGTGTTTATTATTGTTACTACTACTACTACTACTACTACTACTACTACTACTACTACTACTACTACTACTACTACTACTACTGGTTTATTAGGTTTGTGTCCCAATTTCCAACCACAAGGTGCAGCTTGGATCCGTGCTTAAATAGTCCATGCTGAAATTAAAACATTATCTAATTTAACGTCCTTTTTCATTTGTGTAGAGACACCATCCTCCCAAGAATTCACCCCAATGTTTCAATTATTGTGACTGCTCTCTGTGCATGCATAGGAAACATTCTAAAATAAATAAATTCTCTGACAGCATCTGATTTTTTTTAAAAAAATCTGAACTTGTTCTGAACAACCAATAAAGTATACTAAGGTCCCAATCACACGCAGAATTAGCTGGGCAATAGGCATGAATGCCGGGTGGATTTTAAGGGCACGATCACACGGGAACATCTGGCAAGCGTCCCACACCCGTCAGCAACCTGTCTCGCCCTGCCGAAGAAGCAGAGTTTAAAAATACCAG
>NW_015190483.1:0-994 GCF_001447785.1 Gekko japonicus | reverse complement strand
AAAAAATGGTGAAACTAACTTTGGGTTGCTCTGGGGATTTCTTTAAACCGTTAAAGGGATGGTTAAACGATTATTAACTTAGCATAACCGACGATGTTCATTGTATTATTAGCTTTGTGAAAATAGCATGGGGATAAGCTGATGTATTGATCTCCTACTCTTGGGTTTTTAGTTAGTAGTGGGTCTGTTTTCTTTCTCCCTAGATGTAGCCCCCCTCCCCATATTTTCAGTTATAGTTTGTAGTTTGCAAAAAATCAATAAAAACCTCCCCTCAGGGGGAAGAAGAAAAACAAAAAGGAATGTAAGAAACGTTCCCCTTGCTTGACAAGCTAAGAGTGAATGGTTTTATCTTGTTTTGTGATTTTTATATTGCCTGAAAAGTTAAAGAAAGATCCCTTACATACATTCTACAAACTACAGGTTTTTTTTGGCTATTTTTGGCTATCTTTGCTTTCCCCAGAGCATGGGGATGTGTAATTTGGGGTGGTTCAAATATTTTTTGGGGGGCAGCCTGGCCCCAGTGTCTGCCTGTGTGCTTGTCTTGGGGGCACCGCACTTTGGAGCAACTGGCACTGGAACCGCGCTTTGGACAAGCACACAGAATGTGTCCCCCGGAAGGGGAGGGTCCGGTGAATGTGGGGGTATATGATATGTGGTGGTCCAGACCTTATTTTGGGGTTCAGAGCTTTCCAACTCTCCTTAGTGCTTCTGAATGACTGCACGAATAAGTAACGAATAAGGAATGAATAAGGAAGTGCGAATAAGGAACCAACTTCAGCCTCCTGCAAAACTGAAAGCTGAGGAAAATCCTTCTCTTTGAATGTAAAGAGAAGTTTATAGCTTGTCGGCTTGTTGCCTTAAGTAATTTATTGCCTTGTGTAAAGCTAACGAGAAGAGGGAGAAGAACAACAACATTTTCGGCCAGCAAGCAGAAAACCACTTTGAAACAAAATTCACACCAGTGAACACACTGCTTTAAAAATGAAAATGCAGA
>NW_015190482.1:0-1077 GCF_001447785.1 Gekko japonicus | reverse complement strand
CTGTGTGTTGTATGATTCTTGAACCCTACTAAAAGTCTTCAATGTACAACACAGCCCTGGTATTCCTTGGAGGTCTCCCTTCCAATTACTTGCCAGGGCCGGCCCCTTCTTAGCTTCCGAGATCTAATGAGATCAGGCTTGCCTGGGCTATCCAGGTCAGGGTGTAACACTTAAGGCGTGAAACACACATGTAATCCTATAAAGGTAAATGTGGAACACATGAATGAGGACACCCTTCCCCACATCGAAGGTCTTGGTGGCACTTTCATTTTTCCTTATTTTTAGCTCCTTGAGGGATATAAGCACCACGGCTCCGGTGCTAAAGCTGTTACAAGCCCAGCCTCATCTCAGCAAAGACCCATTGGTGCTTAAGGGAACTGTTTTCTCAACAGCAGCAGACCCCTTCAATGCAGAAAACTTCTGGGCTTGGGCTACCGGCAAATGCTGCTGTTGGCTCTTTCATCAAGAGGTCTCCATAAAGGTTGCTTGTGTGACAGGGAGTAATAACTGATAGAAGTTTTATGTTTGATCAGGGCTTTTTTTGTAGAAAAAGCCCAGCAGGAACTCATTAGCATAATAGGCCACACCCAACAGCAGAAACTCATTAGCATGTTAGGCCACACCCCTGACAGTGCAGCTGGTTAGCATATTCAGCCGCACCCCCATGTTACCAGGAGTGTGGTTATCCAGCCACACCCACGAGCCGGGCCAAGCTGGCCCTTAGACAGGCCAGGGAAGGCACAGGGAGGCATTTAAATGCCTCCCCGATCCTTTCAGGGGGGCTCCGGCCTGCCCGCCTTGGAGTCACCGGGGGGGGGGTGTCGCTCTCCAGGCCTTCCCTCTGTAGCCACACACGCAGAGGTTTTGGCTGCAGTGGGCGTGGCCAACTCTGAAGCCAGCCGGAATTCTATTCCTGTGCGTTCCTGCCCAAAAATAGACCTGTGTTTGATTGCTTATATGCCAGAGGCCCTTTAAGATTTAACTATGGGGCATTCTAGGAAACGAAGATGACAGAAATGGCAGTTAGTTGCAAAAAACAGTAAAACATGAAAAGGGTAATCTTGAAAATATATCAAA
>NW_015190481.1:0-1004 GCF_001447785.1 Gekko japonicus | reverse complement strand
ATCCAATCTCTTTTTCTTCTTCTTCTGTTTGTTCCTTTTCCCCCTTGAAGAGAAAAGGTAAGTAACAAGGTATAGAAAAAAGTAAAACATAGTAGTACCTAAAAATCTCTCTTGAAGACTTTAATTCTGGATAGAACAAACAGAGCTGAAGAGAGAAATCCAATATTTAAGTCCTTTGAGTATACATGCAAATTGTTTAGGCTGCCAAATGTTTTTTATGCTGCTGGGTTTTTAATGGTGGTGAATGTTAATGCTTTTAATAATCCCCCCCCCTTGTGTTAATTGTGTGAGCCACCTCTTCGGAGACCTGCTTAAGGGCTCTGTAAAACGTTTTAAATTAGTAAACGGCTGCCAAGGAAAAGGAGAGGGGGGGGAGTTAATATGTCTCTTTTCCATCGTGTTCCCAGATTGTCTTGCCTGGTATATTGGAGCAAGTTGTAAATTGCAGGGATGCGCTAGCTCAAGAATATCTCATGGAGTGTATCATACAGGTAGGTGCACCAGTGCTTGATTTGATCAACGTCTGTGGTTGCAAGTGGCAGGCTGCAGTCTCTCTCTGCATGGGGATCCCATTGTTGTGACCACTGGAGGGGAATTGGAGGCGATCCGTGGTGGAGGGAATGGCCTCTCCTTGGCTTGCGGCCAGGTGTAGAAATGAATATGCCTTAATGGTCTAGTTTGGACCTTGTACTGTTTCAGCTGCTCTCTGTGATGAGGAAATTGAGATTGCTTCGGGAGCCAGTTTGGTGTAGTGGTTAAGAGCGGTGGACACTTATCTGGAGAACCGGGTTCGATTCCCCACTCCTTCACTTGAAGCCAGCTGGGTGACCTTGGGCCAGTCGCAGTTCTTTCAGAGCTCTCTCGCCCCCTAAAAACAAGCCTAGCTGGCCACTAGCGCAACGCTAAGAGCTAGAACTTTCAACTGCTAGACAATCCTAGGATCTCCTGGCTATTCCACACACAACGCCACGTGGTAAAGGTTTTAACCTTTAAAGCCCTATATG
>NW_015190480.1:0-999 GCF_001447785.1 Gekko japonicus | reverse complement strand
CCCCCATATGTTCCCCAGAGGACACTGCGTTCTAGATCACAACACCTCCTCACTCTCCCCAACCTTAAAGATGTCAGGCTGGCCAGGGCCAGAGCTTTCTCGGCAACATCACCGCTTTGGTGGAATGAGCTCCCGGAGGACATCAGGGCCCTGTGGGATCTACCACAATTCTGCAGGGCCTGCAAGATGGACTCTGTCATGCCTACCCTGCAGGACCCTGACCCGGGGATTCTGCACCCTCAACATCCGAGGTTGGGTTCCCAGCACCTGTTGAATCGCTGGACCTAAGTCCTGAGGAGGATGAGCACCAGTCAACAGGAGAGTTTGCACCTGGAGACATGCCAGCAGAGCCAAGCACAAGCACCACACCTCCTGATTCACCTCCCCCTTTGCGAGAGCAGAGGCAACGGGACATGGCAACCCGGCGTAAGGAGGTGCGCATGCGAGGTCAACCTACTTTAAGCCCAGAGTACTGACCGGAGCCAAGACCCTGTTAGCGGCCAGTAATGGGCTAACAAGCGGAATAGGCTCTTTAGGCCGCTCTCTCAGATCCACAATTCGTGCTGGCAACTAGTCTCTTGGACGACTCGCTGCACCCCGGATCCTGTATTCCTGTCTCCCTGATTCCCCTCCCCCAGTGGCTCGTTTGCGAGAGCAAAGGCGACGGGACATGGCAACCCAGCGAAAGGAGGCGTGCATGCGAGGTCAACGTCCTCTAAGCCCAGAGTACTGACTGGAGCCAGGACCCTGTTAGCGGCCGGTAATTGGCTAACAAGCGGAACAGGCTCTTTCGGTGGCTCTCTCAGATCCACAACTTGTGCTGGCAACTAGTCTCTTGGACGACTCGCTGCACCCCGGATCCTGTATTCCTGTCTCCTGGTTTTTGTACTGACTTCCCAGCTCTTCACTCTGGTTTGTGTGACGTCCTTTCTCTCCGGCTCCCTGACTACGGACCGGACCATGTACCCTAACTTCTGATGAACGGCTTTCGGCTTCTGA
>NW_015190479.1:0-1224 GCF_001447785.1 Gekko japonicus | reverse complement strand
CTTGTTTGTCTCTAAGGTCCTACTGGACTGGAACCTAGCTCTTCTTCTGCAGACCCAGACAGCTAAGCCTCTGAAACGATCTTCATGAAAGGGATTAAGTCGTCTGTCCTCTGATTATTTTCCCGCTGTAATTGTCTCACCTGCCACCACTTCTGCATTGTCTTTATCTTCATGAACATGCAACTTGGACCATGCACTCACCAAGATAATATCTACCTCCACTCCAGCCATCAGGTGCCAAATTCTGACCACTTGACCCACAACACTGAACGCAACCCACTAATGCTGTATGGTGGCCTCCATAAACTTCCTGTTTTTATTACCTGCCTGGACGCGGAAATACAGGAGCCTGTTATATCACCTAGCATTCCACAATAGGTCGCATTTATGTTTGGTGTGTAGAAGAGGGGACAACTTTTTTGTATATCTGTCTTATGATGAGATTGTTAGAAAAGCAACAGCCTGCTAAGAGTCTAGTTACTGTGAATACGGCCAAAAGAGTAGTTTAATCCACTTGTACCCTAGAGGGAGCTGTGGTGCATTCTCTAGTGTTCGGGGTTTATTGAATGTCTTCTCTTGCAGTTCAACCTACCTCTTGTTTTCTCTCTCTGCCGTGTGTTAGTTTGTGTTAGTCCTTCTGCTCTGAGGGGCCGTCCGTTGCATTGATGGCCTACAGTCGGTTATTGTCTTTCTGCAGAATCCTGCTGCAGTAAATTCTTTGAAAGCAAGCTCCAATGTGTGGACTGCATTATTTCCTGAACTCAGTGTCAGAGCCCCACAGCAATCAGTTCCCAATAACTTTAATTCAAGAAGAAGAAGAGATGGGATTTATACCCCACCCTTCAGTACCCAAAGGTGTCCCAGAGCGGCTTACAAACTCCTTTCCCTCCCCACAACAGACACCCTGTGAGGTAGGTGGGGCTGAGAGAGCTCTTGACAGAAACTGGTCTTTTTTCAAGAACAGCTCTTATCAGAACTACCTCGTGCCCAAGGTCATCCAGCAGCTGCGAGTGGAGGAGTGGGGAATCAAACCCGGTTCTCCCAGATTAGAGTCCGCGCACTTAACCACTACACCAAACTGGTGTAAAATTTATTGAGTACAGTAGAGGCAGGTCTTCTGTGCATACATTCTGTGTTAGAACTACTGGAAAGCGCGCCATCAGGGGGGGGGGGTTATACATAATTCAAAGGGGTTCCCTGATGACCCAGGTCCAATCAGGGCAT
>NW_015190478.1:0-1004 GCF_001447785.1 Gekko japonicus | reverse complement strand
TTGGAGTTGAATATTTAGAGATTTGGATCATATAGAAAGTGAAGACCAGATGTCTTCCTAGTCAGATGGTGTGAGAATAGTGTTGCAGTCTTTTTGCCATGCCTCTTGGTATATTAATTGTTTTGTAGATTGTGAAAAAAGAAGTTCCTTGTAAATGATAGATATGAACTTAGGAAATGTATAGTGGTTAATCTTCAGAAGACATTCAAATGAGGTAAGTGGTCTGCTCAGATTTTTTTTTTTTAAGATTTTTATTTTTTCATGGAAATATCAACATGTTATCAATTCAAATAATACTTCATTTTCGAACCCATACCCATATTCCCATTTTCTTCCCCCCTCCCAGTGGCTTCCCGCAATGTTTCCCCCTTCGTCACTCCAGTACATCTTAAGATAACATCATCTAGTTTCAATATTGTTCCAAACATAGTAAATTGTGTTTCACATCCCAGTTCTTTTCCAAATAGATTTTAAAGTCTTTCCATTCTTCATAGAATTCCTGATCTTCTTTATCATTCAGTTTCTTTGTAATTTTGTCCATTTCTGCCATAAACAAAGTTTTTTGTATCCATTCTTCTATTTCTGGAATTCTTTCTTGTTTCCAGCACTGTGCATATAGCATTCTCGCAGTTGTAATCAAATACCAAAACAAAGTCCTTTTAGTTGCATTTAGTTCTTCCATTCTAAGTCCTAAGAGCAGAATTTCTGGTGCCTTCTTAAAGGAACATTTCAAAATCTTTTGCATTTCACCGTGGACCCTTGTTTTTTCAATGAGTCTCTAACCTAATTAACTCATTGAAAAAACATTCAAATCTGAGCAGACAGTGGTTTGCTCAGATTTGAATGTTTTTTCAATGAGTTAATTAGGTTAGAGACTTGTGCATATTCGAACCAAGGTAAGGAACTTCCACAAGTGTTGTCAAGAGTTTGTTTCATTTTAATCGAGTTGTTTGATATGACAGCATGAAGATAGTCAATGTGGCTTATTTTCCATTGTGTGAAGG
>NW_015190477.1:0-1005 GCF_001447785.1 Gekko japonicus | reverse complement strand
ATAAACAACTACCGGTGTACCGAGAAAGCGTGGAGGACACAGATAGTGAAGACGACACTGTTCACTGAACAAAAGCCGACAACCATAAGGGTTTTTGCCAGCAGCCGGCCCCCAAAATGAACTGTGCCAGTTGTGGGGGTAACCAAGAGTGTAGACGATGCTGTTTCCGGAAGCCCCAGTGCCATGAATGTGGAAAAATGGGACACATTGCCCGCGTTTGCCGGTCGTCAACGACTAAAGGGTCACTTCGCACATCTCCAAACAAGCTCCGCCCTCCACCCAAGTACAAGTACATGCCCAGAAAAGCAGAGTGTCACACAACCTACAAGTATCTGCCTCATTCATCAGTTGCACGGACACAAGTGAAAACCAAGAGCAAAATTAAAGTAACAGCGGTGTTAGACAACATTCCTTGTGAGATGGAGGTCAACTCGGGGTTGGTGCTCACCATCATCTCAACGCAGATGCTTCGCCAGCTGTTTCCTAGATGTACTAAACATTGCCTAGAGCCGTGTGACCTACACTTGGTCAACTTCCAGAAGCAGCGGATTCCAGTTGCCGGGGTTGGCAAGTTTATGGTGCGTTTTAAGAACTTTTACGGCCTTTTGAAGGCAATCGTAGTTGAGGGCTATCGTGCAAGCCTTTTGGGACTCGACTGGTTTGATGCTCTAGGCATCCACGTAGTGGGAGTACAACAAGTATCTCAGAACAGCTTGGACTCTGTGTGTAAGGACTTTCCTCCTGTGTTTGACGGGTCTTTGGGGTGTTATACCGGGCACCCAGTCTCCTTCGACCTCAACCCGAACATCATGCTGGTCTGCCTAAAGTCATGCCGGGTGGCGTTCTCCATGAAGGCCAGGATCGATGAGGAACTCAACCACCTCATTGCACGGGGAGTGTTGGAGCCCGTCTCATATTCGAGGTGGGAAACGCCTATAGTGACGCCGATCAAGCCCAACAGATCAGTGCAAATATATGTGGACTATAAATGCACAATTAACAGGG
>NW_015190476.1:0-965 GCF_001447785.1 Gekko japonicus | reverse complement strand
GGCATGACCAGGTATTCAAACTGACCCAGCGGAGAATTAAAAGCAGTCTTGTACTGATCTACCTCTCTTATGCGCACTCTGAAGTAGGCATCTCACAAATCCAACTTAGTGAATATTTTTCCCCGAGAAGCCTCTCCCAGCAAATCCTTAATGAGGGGGAGGGGGTAGGCATTAGACATGGACAATGCATTCAAACCTCTATAGTCCATATACAGTCTTAAGCCCCCATCTTTTTTTTTCCGGTAGCGCAGCAAAGGGGGAGGTAGTGGGTCTAATGAACCCCTGGTCCAGGTTTTTGTCTACGAACCTCTGCAGTTCCTCCTTTTCCGCAGGGCTCATAGCATATAACTTTCCCTTGGGTAGCTTATGGCCTGACAATATTTCAATTGTACAGTCAGGCTTACGGTGGGGAGGTAATTCATCCCCCTCGCCCTCCTTAAACGCCCGAGCCAAGTCTCTGTACTCAGCGAGAATGTCGTTCAGCTCCTCCAATGCCAGGCAGATGCGCTCGAGTGCAGGGTAAGGCTCCTCCTCCCCATTACGATGGCCATAAGTATTCTTACATCTAGGGTCTAGAAAAGTGAGGGCTCCCCACGCTCCACTGCATGTAGGGGTCATGGGCTTGCAGCCACTGACTGCCTAGCTGTTAGCCAGCAAGGAGCTTTTTGCTCCCTTATGGACTATGAACTTTGCACCAGGGTGTAAAAGGACTATGATGCCAGGTAACCAGAGTGAGATGCCAGACACACACACCAGCAGATGCCTGAGATGATGTGCCCATGGTTTCCAAGAGGTTGCCCTGTTCCAGAGACTTTCCTATACACACCACAAGCACTACACAAGCAACCAGCTTACCATTGCTGGTTAAACAATGGAGTTACAACGCCATTAAGTGACTCTGTTCAGAAGGCTGACATGTTCCCCCCCCAGCATCTCCGTTGCTGTAAAGCACACACAAAGGAACA
>NW_015190475.1:0-1008 GCF_001447785.1 Gekko japonicus | reverse complement strand
GGATGGAAGGAACAGAAAGATGACATGAATTGCACATGCTCTTATTCTCCAGTTAATCTTAGAAGTTCTCCAGAACTCAAGAGGAGTGGGGATGTAGGGCAAAACGGACTCACAGATCAATAGGAGAATGAAAAGGAGAAAAAAGCCATTCGTCCCGAGCTTGCAAGGATCTATTCCAGCAGCTTTGAATGCCGCTTCTTGTTTCTCATCTTTATCTTGGCTGATCTTTTACTTCGACATGGTTGGGTTCTTTTGGCTGACACTTGCCATTCTTCAGAATTGGGGAAGAATTTTTTTGGGGGGGCCTCCATTTGTGGCTTTTCATTCCGTCCTTTTCTCGGCAAAAGCAGGGACAGAACAAAAAGGTGAAACATGTTTTCTTCTAATATATCGAGTCTCCTTCTCCGCCAGCACAATGCACTAAGGAAACGCAGAGTGATTTGAAATCATATAACCTCTCGCATTCAACATAGCCATCACCTCCTTTATATCCCATCCATCAATACTATTGGCGGTGATGGGCCCGAATAAAATTCTCCCCCCCCCAATTTCTTTTTTATCCTAAAGCTGCCTCGCAGAATCATTTATCTTTGGGCCTTTTCATCAGGTATAATTCTTCTGTGTATCTATTCACTTCATTTTTTTTTTGGTTATCTGCGCTCCGCATTCAGTGGCACGATACACTTTCAAAATTCATTTACGACACACATCTTAACCACAACAGTTGCTTATTGTTTATACCCCTTTCATACAATGCTGGTCCTCGTACCATTATGTCTGTCGCCTTGAGATAGGAAATGAATCAACCTGAATCTTATAGCTAAATCTACGAGCCAGCTCTGGAAATTCAGGTCGATGCCCGTGCTTCTTGCTTATCCATTTGCTGACCCCTGACCGGGGCAGATGGGAACATTAAAATCGGGGAGAGGGGGAAAGACTTGCACTGCTTCCCGCCCGTGTCATGGAACACAACTTCTGTCCCAGCTTTGTAATCCTGCTGGGTGCTGG
>NW_015190474.1:0-948 GCF_001447785.1 Gekko japonicus | reverse complement strand
GCTTGATTTCGGACCCCAGAACCTCGAATTGGTGGAAGTAGGGGATACTCGGGCCCCTAAGCTGTTGCGGAAATTCCACAGGGAGTTCCTGGACAAACCAGGACCTCTCCCGGACTAACCGGGAGATCTCCCGGGCTGGGCGGGAGAAACTGAGTTTCGAGGGGGCAGAATGTCAGCTATGCTGCCATGATGGGGGGGATTAATTCTCTTCCTCTGTGGGCCAGATGCTGCTTCTTTACTTTTGCTTCTGTACTGCTTGCTTATCAACGACCTTGCAGGTTGCTGGTGTAGTGTCTGGGATGCCTGGAACCGTGGGAGCGCTTTTGGTTCCCAGCTTCGGCCTCTAACGGCCTGGGGGACCCTTCTCCCGCATGTGGGAGCCTGGCTAATTGGCTTATGGAAAGGGGGGTGCATGCAAATACCCTATATCCCATTATGCTTGTAGAACCGCTGCCATTCTTAACAGAGACTATGTTAATGCCTCTATAGCTCTGCAATAAAGTATAACCTTTCTGATAAGCGTGTATGCCATTGTTGGCTGTGGAACTTGACATTAATGTGCTGCGAGGGCTCTGCTGCCACTGCAGCACTCAGGAGTCAAAGGATGAGGAGGCGCCCAGGCTGCTGAGCCCAAGCCCCACCAGAGGCTAGGACCTAGTGGCATTTTTAAAAAATGCTTTCTGGCATGGCTTTTTGTGGGGGCATGGCTTTTAATTAAGGGGCGCGGCCCCGAAATGCCCCACCATAGCTACAGGCCCAGGTCACCTGCTCATTTATGCAGGGATAAAGTGTACAAACATGATCCATGGGCACAAGCATGGAGGGTCAGAAATTGAATCAAAGGCATACCCACTTGCCCTTGAATTAGTTTCAGAAATTGACACTTCTACAGGCAAAACAAAACAAAACTATGCAGTACAGTTATTTTTAAAAAACACAGTTGATTTC
>NW_015190473.1:0-1026 GCF_001447785.1 Gekko japonicus | reverse complement strand
CAGCTTCATTGATTTATAGACCTTATTCAGTTTGGCAACAGCAGCAGCAAATCGCAAATAACAGGCTGACATTTCATTGCGCTGGGATGTTAAGGAGAAGGTTTTTCTGTTTCTAGAAAACAACAACTATCTTATGTGGGTGACCGGATGAAAATAGTTGTAGGATCTGAAGCTCAAGTTCTTGATGATTCCTCCTGCTTCAGAACCATGTTCCCCCACTGGTTTTTGAATGTCAGACTTCTAATGCCCATTTATTCTTTGTTACAGGGACTGGCCTGCTTGTCCAGTGTAGAGGGTGGAAGGCAATGCTCCCTCTAAGCTGTGGAGCCTTGTGAGCAAACATTCTACTTTGTGAGCTCCTGGCATTAAAGTTGTGAGTGAGTGATTTGCCTGCTGCATAAATCAGTTTGCTCTGGAGCCCTCCTTCCTGAGCTGAGACAAAACTGCATGGGCCGGAGGTGGAAAAACTGTGAGCCAGCTCACGCTAACTCAGCTTAGAGGGAACACTGGTGGAAGGGCATCGCTGACACGTGATGGCATCAATCACATTAGAGGATGAGCAGGAGCAGGAACCTGAGATGGTGTGGCTGATGTTGCTGGGTCCACTGTCGGTGTTGGTGGGATGTAGATGAGAGCAAAGTTGGCATCTTGGTTTGTTGCAGGCCTTGGTGCCAGAGTCCATGGGACTGCTAAGTAGTTTATCACGGCGGGTGAGAAGTTGTTTTCTACTGCTACAGACAGACTAAGGGGGCAGAGGTCCCACAGGGGCTATTAGCCAGAAAGTATATATGGGACACTCTGTCTGGGGGCAGCACCAGTGATTCTTGGTGCTGGAGGAGGCCACAGTGGGAGGGCTTCTGGAGTCCTGGCCCTGCCGGTGGACCTCCTGGTGGCACCTGGGCTCTGGCCACTGTGTGACACAGAGTGTTGGAATGGATGGGCCATGGGCTGGCCCGCAGCCACACTGGGGCATTTTGGGGCTGTGCCCCCTCAGAGGGGGAGGCACGCCCCACAAAAGCTGCTGCC
>NW_015190472.1:0-1030 GCF_001447785.1 Gekko japonicus | reverse complement strand
TTAACCACTACACCAAACTGGCTCCTGCCGATCCTGCCAGTTACCACCTGGTTTCAAATGTATTGTTTCTGGGTAAGGTAATTCAGAGACTGGTAACCGAGCAGCTCCAGAGTTTCCTGGATGACACATCGGCACTGGGCCCATTCCAGTCTGGCTTTTGCCCCAGCCACAGGACGGAGACAGTGTTGGTTGCCCTGAACAACGATCTCCACAAACAGCTGGATCGAGGCGGGTCAGCACTGCTGCTGTTCCTCAACCTTACAACAGCCTTTGGCACAGTTGATTATGGTCTTCTGACTCACCACCTCGCCAAGTTCATGGGGTAGCCCTGAAGTGGCTTTCTCCATTTCTCCTTGGCCTCAGACAGAGGGTGACTCTGGGAGAGAGGATATCAACTAGGTACCCCTTAACATGTAGGGTTCCTCAGGGGTAAGTCCTCTCCCCAATGTTATTTAACATCATTATGTGCCCCCTTGCCCAGCTGGTGCAGAGTTCTGGGCCGGGGTGTCATCAGTATGCTGATGATGACCAGCTATACATGCTCCTGGATGGCCTCCCAGATCCCACCCTGCGTAATTTGGCTGCAGATTTGGAGGCCGTGGTGGGATGGTTGGAAAACAGCAGGCTGAGACTGAATCCGACAAATATAGGTGCTGTGGCTGGGGGGCCCCGTCAGGGTTGGGGCATAGACTTCCCACTCTTGACAGGTTGCCACGAACGTTGGCAGAATCTGTCAGGAGTTTGGGTGTGATCCTGCATGCCTCCCTAACTATGGAGGCCCAGGTCATGAATATTGCCAGGCTAGCATTCTTCCATCTATGCCAAACTCGGCAATTAGCCCCTTTATAGTCACACCCTGATCTAGCCACAGTAATCCATGCAATGGTCACCTCCAGGCTAGACTACTGTAACTCAATCTATACTAACCTGCCCTTGAGACTGGCCTGGAAGCTCCCACTGATCCAGAATGCGGTGGTGCGAATGCTGACGGGAATGTCATAGACGGCACATATACAACCTGTGCTGTGCC
>NW_015190471.1:0-1044 GCF_001447785.1 Gekko japonicus | reverse complement strand
TACTTTCACCATTGTTGTATTTCCTTTCAAGCCTAAGTGCTCGCTGACACTGTTGAGGCAGTCAAATATAGGAAAATAAAATTCCAGTCCAGGGAGGAGGAAAAAAGATCTGAAGGGGGGGGGGAACACACATGATAAAAAAATTGCTCCACTTACTGCTTATTTAAAGTGTGCTCGTTTGTGCCTTTTTCTATTTAAATAGATGAATAGGCTCTCCAAACAGCAAAGCAATGTAATTTTTTGCATAGTGATTTCCTATCATTAAATGGTTGTCCCATGGCTACATTTTTGTTATTTCTGTATATTCATTATTTCCTTATTTCTATCTGTTCATTTTCCTGTTCTTTTGTTATTCCACTTTACTCTTTACTGCATCCCTTTATGTACTGTAGGGGGGAGATGCAGTGTGTCTGAGCAAATCCATTAAAGTGGGAAGAAAACTTTAAAGTCATGAGCTGGAACAACAAAGGCTATAGACAGGGACACTGCAAAACATAGGGGCAAAATGCAGGGGGTGACAAGAATAAGGTAAGAGATTGGGTTGGATTTATATCCCACCCTTCACTACCTGAAGGAGTCTCAGAGTGGCTTACAATCTCCTTTCCCCTCCTATCCTCACAACAAACACCCTATGAGGGAGGAGGAGGAGGAGGAGGAGATTGGATTTATACCCCACCCTTCACTCGGAGTCTCAGAAGAGGAGGAGGAGATTGGATTTATACCGCACCCTTCACTCAGAGTCTCAGAGCGTCTTACAAACTCTTTTCCTTTCCCCTCCTCACAACAGACACCCTGTGAGCTAGGCGGGGCTGAGAGAGCTCTTTTGAGAACTGCTCTTTCAAGAACTCTGCCAGAACTATGGCTTGCAGCCAACTCACCATATCCAACCATATTTTCAGTCCTTCAGCATGCAAAAACGGGGCTCTAAATGTTTGTACTGTGGAAAACAGAGGGCAGAATGTCCAACAAAGACTACAGAATGCCACATTTCAAAACAGTCTGTTCCACCTTCATCCCTTCTTTGGAATCCATATTGCACCTTAG
>NW_015190470.1:0-1018 GCF_001447785.1 Gekko japonicus | reverse complement strand
AAAAGTGGGCGGATGTGAACAAGATGCAGCTTAATAAGGATAAGTGCTGAGTTCCACGTCTGGGTAACAAAAATGAGGAAAACACATTCTGGATGGGGGATGCACTTCTGAGTAGCACTATGTGCGAAAAAGATCGTAGGGTACAGGTGGGCTGTAAGTTAAATATGAGCAGCCAGTGTGATGCGGCAATAAAAAAGGCTGATGTGATCTTGGGGTGTATCAAGAGAGGCATATCATCCAAATCGCAAGATGTCATAGTCCTGCTGTACACTGCATTGGTCAGGCCGCACCTGGAGTATTGTGTGCAGTTCTGGAGGCCTCACTTCAAAAAGGATGTGGACGGAATGGAGTGCGTGCAGAGGAGAGTGATGAGGATGATCAAGGGCCTGGAGACCAAGCCCTAAGAGGAAAGGCTGAGGGACCCAGGAATGTTTAAGTCTGCAGAAGAGGAAGTTGAGGGGGGGGGGACATGATTGCTCTCTTGAAGTCTTTGAAGGGCTGTCACTTGGAGGAAGGCAGGGAGCTGTTCCTGTTGGCAGCAGAGGATAGGACTTGCAATAATGGGTTTAAATTAAGGGCAGGAAGGTACTGGCTGGATATTAGTGTTGGGATCACTCCCAGGGTCTGGAACGCATCAGATCTCTACTACCTCAATTCCTTCAATGCAGGACAACAGTGAAGGAATTTATAAAAGCTTTTATTCGAATAGAAGCGGAGAAGCAGGTTGCACAACAAGCAATCATCCAAGCTTTTCAGAGGGTAGGCCTCTGAGTCACTGTTTTTATCCTAGTCCGGCCGGTCCCTCCCACCCCTCTCTCCCTCTCATGGATAGAGAAGGGCAGAGTCACAATCTATTTCCTGTTCCGCCTCTTACATGCCTCTACATAGATCGTATGTTTATGCTAATAACCTCTTTAGCTATGCGGGGTGGGGTAGTAAATATTCATGAAGTCGTTAGGCCTGCGTGTGAACAGAAACCTCTTGACCTTTTCTGTCACTGGGCAGAGATTGTGGTTAA
>NW_015190469.1:0-1277 GCF_001447785.1 Gekko japonicus | reverse complement strand
TTCAATAAACTTGTGCCTTGTTAAGCTCAGGTCCCACAAACCACCATGGTGGTTAAGAGTGGTGGACTCTAATCTAGAGAACCAGTTTGATTCCCCACTCCTCCATATGAAGCCTGTTGGGTGACCTTGGGCCAGTCACAGAGTTATCTCTGAACTCTCTCGGCCCCACCTACCTCACAAGGTGCCTGTTGTGGGGAGAGGAAAAGAAGGTGATTGTTAACTTCTCTGAGACTCCTTAAGGTAGAGAAAAGCAGATAAAAGAAAATTACCCTTCTTCCCTGGTGTGTGGTCTTTATGGGGTCCAGTGGCAACCATCAGATATCTTGTTGCTTCAGCTAACTGTTAGTTCTCATGTACACATGAAACTGCCTTATACTGAATCAGACCATCAGTCCATCAAAGGCAGTTTTGTCTATTCAGACTGACAGCAGCTCTCTGGGTTTTCAGGCTGAGGTCTTTCACCTGCTGCCAAATTCTTTACCTGGAGATGCCAGGAATTGAACCTAGGACCTTCTGTATGCCAAGCAGATGCTCTAGCTATAATCCTCCCCTTCTCGCACTAGGAGATTCTGGTCTTTTTTACCTATTGTGTCTCTCAGACTGAACACTCATATATGAAACTGCCTTGTTCTGAATCAGCCCCATGGTCCATCAAGGTCAGTATTGCTTACTCTGACTGGCAGCAGCTCTCCAGGTTGTCAGGCAGAGGTTTTTCACCTCACTGACCACCTGGGCTTTTTAACTAGAGATGCCAGGGGTTGAACCAGGGACCATCCATGATGCTCTACCACTAAGCCATAACCCCTCCAAAGATATGAAGATAAGAACATAAGAGACGCCAATGTTGGATCAGGCCAAAGGCCAATCCAGTCCAACACTCTGTGTCACACAGTGGCCAGAAATACCAGTGCCATCAGGAGGTCCACCAGTGGGGCCAGGACATTAGAAGCCCTCCCACTGTTGACCCCCCCAAGCACCAAGAAGACAGAGCATCACTTGCCACAGATCCCCTATCTATACCTTGTGGCTAATAGCCACTGATGGACCTCTGCTCCATATGCTTATCTAATTCCCTTTTGAAGCCATCCATGCTTGTAGCCGCCACCACCTCCTGTGGCAGTGAATTCCATGTGTGAATCACTCTTTGGGGGAAGAAGTACTTCCTTTTATCCGTTCTAGCCCGACCGCTCAGCAATTTCATGGAGTGCCCACGAGTTCTTGTATTGTGAGAAAGGGAGACAAGTATCTCTTTTTCTCTACCTGCTCTATCCCATGCA
>NW_015190468.1:0-1021 GCF_001447785.1 Gekko japonicus | reverse complement strand
CAGATCCGATGGAAATGTCTGGTTGGATTTTTTAGTTAAAACCATTTGAAATAATTTTCTTCTCTCTTTTACAAACTTTCCATTCTTCAATAGGTACATATTTAAAGTCCACCCATTTTTCTTTGGTGTATCTTGTAATATAACCATTACAGGATTGTGGTCTGCAAAGGTTGCTGGTAGAATTTCCACTTCTAATAAGTCATTTATGATTGTTGCTGGGATCCAACATATGCCTGTCCTTGACCATGATCTATGTCTTGCTGAATAAAAGGTGAAGGAATCTTCTCCATTTCTGAGTAACCTCACCTGTGAGAGCCCAATTCTGATCCCCCCAACTCCCAGTGGCGATTTTGGCACTTGAAAAGAGTGGGTGGGGGAACAAGCCCCTCATTGTGTGGATATCATTGCGTCTAATTTGGCTCTGAGAAGCGGGACAGCAAGGTGAGGTTACTCAGAAATTAAGATTTCTTTTTTCAGGTTCTGTTATCCTCCCCCCCTCCCCTGGACACACAAAAGCTCTCCCTTGCTTTCTCTTTCCCCCTCACACAGCACTTTCTGGCTCAGCCCTCCTCACCCCCCCCCCCGCCAGTCGGGTGAGGTCATAACTCAGGCTCCTCCTGTCTCTGTGATGTTATCTGGCTGCCTATAATGTAGTTGCATCTTAGTGTCATCGAGAGTTAAAGCTGGGTCTTGCTTCCGGGAAAGCTGACGGCAATTGCAGTAAGGTATCTATCCTTTCCCTCCCCTGCATAGCCCAGGCCAGCCCAATCTCATTAGATCTCGACAGCCAGGAAGGGTTAGTGCTCGGATGGGATAACACCGAGGAAGTCCAGGGCCGCTATACAGAGCCAGGCAGCGGTAAACTACCTCTGTACATCTCTTGCCTTGCCCTGGATGGTCGAGGCTAGCCCAACCTTGTCAGATCACAAAAGCTAAGCAGGGTTAGTATTTGGACGAGATATCACTAAGGATGTCCGGGAACTCTATAGAGAAGCAAACCACCTCTGAACGTCTCTTGTCT
>NW_015190467.1:0-1018 GCF_001447785.1 Gekko japonicus | reverse complement strand
CAGGCAGTTTAAAATCAGCTAGGGACATGGTGGAGGTGGTGGCTGCCAAAACTGCAAAAGAGTGCACTGTGGGTCGGTTAGTGGGCCCCTTTCACACCCCTCATCCCTAATCTTCATATCTCTCTTCTGGGACTGGTGCCCATTTAGGCACTGGGTGAATTCCATCTGATTCACCACCTGTCGTTCATACTGCAAGGGTTCCTCAGTTAATGAGGCCATTGTCCCTGAGTTTTACTCAGTAAAATATGCTTCAGTCAAACTGTCCACCTAGTTAGCTCCCATGATCCGAGCACCGTTATGGCCAAATGCAACATCCAGTCACCCTTCCAGTTTCTACGCGTGCACCCCCAGGACTTTTGCCTAATGTGTTTTAAGTTCATGGGCTCCTGATACATTGACAAGGGGATGCCCATGGGTTGCTTTGTGGCCTGTACTGCATTTGAAACTTTCTGCACCTTGTTGGAATGGACCACAAAGGAAAGGCTGGGGAGCCCCCATGTGACTCAGTACCTCAGTGATTTCTTGTTTGTCACCCAAGCAAGGATCGATGCTGAGCCAGGCACCTGGCGGTATTTCAGTCCTTCGCTGATGAGCTGGTGGTCCCTTTGGCCCACAAAAAGACTGAATCCCTCCCCCTCTAAGCTGGTTTATCTGGAGAGTTATCTGGAGGGTTTATCTTGAGACTTAATGGGACCTCCCAGCCTCCGTTGGAACAAGCTGTGTGCCCTTAAGGCCTTCCTTTCCAGATGTTACGGTGCCTTACTGGGTACTTGAATTTTGCCTGCAGGGTGGTTTCCCCGGGGCGGATCGTATGTGCATGCCTAGCCAGATCCACTGCTGGGGCCTCCTCCCCAAAACATCAGGGTGACCAAGGACAGCTATAATAGCATTTATTTTTGCAGGAACCCCTAACCTCGGGTTCTGCCCTCCAAGTTCACTCCAGCACAGCAGCCAGCTTGGGTTTGAGAGTTTATTTCAACAGTCACTGATGTGCATGGTCGTGGCCCTCTGACTAGTT
>NW_015190466.1:0-1014 GCF_001447785.1 Gekko japonicus | reverse complement strand
CTGTGCAATCTGTCATTTTAATGTTGTTTCAATTGTATTATATTCATTGATGTACACCGCCCTGAGCCCATTATGGGGAGGGCAGTATATAAATCAAAATAAATAAATAAAGTAGCAGTGCAAAGTAATAATGCAGGGTTTTGGAACCTTGTTACTCAGTTTTTCAAATTGCTAATTGCAGCTGCTTCTCTATGAAGCTGCATGGTAAGCAAATGGCAGCTAAAGGGCTCAGTCCAGGGCTCAGACTTTCTAACTCCAATCCCAAACCTCCCTCTCAAACCCAAACAAATGGTGACCTGGTGACCATATATACTTAGCTTGTCATTGCTGTTTGGCCTTTGCATCTGTCAAAACGCCTTCCTTAAGTTGTATGCTAATTTGCTCACCTATGTACAGGCATCTGTCTTTATATATGAACTGCTAACTTCCATTTCATTGTATCTGAAGAAGTGTGTGTGCACACGAAAGCTCATACCTTGAATAAAACGTTGTTGGTCTTAAAAGTGCCGCTGGACTCTTAAGTTTGTTCTGTTGCTTTAGACCAACAGGGCTGCCCACCTGGATCTCCCTCTCAATGGGTATCTCAGCTTCTTTGCCACATGCTGCTAAGAACAGAGAGGGTTACAAGAAGTTAGCATAATCTCTGAAGGTATTCCTTAAACAGAAATAAAAGTGTGGGCAGCTTGTTGCAGATTTCAATAAGGTTTTAGTTGTGTGAAATGGGAGAGCTAATTGGAAACTCAGCACTGAAGAGAACAGCAAACAAAGCCTGCAAACATGCTTGATTTCTGTGACTGATTGGCTAGGGGGATGTGGGGGGAGGCACAACCTACAGTATTTTGAGAGTCTTCCTAAGCAGTTCTACTTAGATGTAATCTCCATTTGATTCAATAGATCTTACTCCCAGGGATGTGTCCTTAGGACTGCACTGTTTATGAATAATCTATTTTTTTAAAAAAATAAACCACTGAAAACTCACTGTGTCGGACACTCCGTGAATACAACACTGTCATT
>NW_015190465.1:0-1023 GCF_001447785.1 Gekko japonicus | reverse complement strand
GCTGCTTGCAGGGCAGGCACGCAGCACTCATTCTTTCTGAGCGGAGGTCACCAGCTCTTGCATTGCAAGAGGCAATCTTGCCTCTAGTAAGGCAGAAGCACTTGACTCTCGCTTCACACACACACACACACTATTAAAAGGGAAGGTTCCCTTTAAAAGGTAGGGGGAAAAGTGGGGATGTGATGACATCACGCAAAGTGACATCATCACACTGGGGATGGCCAAGGTATACAGTCCAATTTGACACCAAGGGAATGCCTCCTAATCCCACCACCAGTCCAATTAGACACACTGGGAATGCCTCCTAATCCCACCACCACCAGGGAGAAGATTGGGCCTGAGAACTCTATGTGCTCAAGAGACTCACCCTTTTAGTAGAGATAACAATGTTCATTTGCACATCAATACATTGAAGAGCTAACTGTATTTCTTTACAAATAACTTGTTTTAAAAATATTTTTGAAAGAAGTGCTGCTGGTTAGAAGATGCCAAGGGAATCTGAGTATTTTTCAGTTTTCCTTTAAAACAGGCAAATTGCTTCCATTTCTTTTTTTAAAGGAAAGTTTACATTAAAAATTGGTACAGCATCTGATGAAGAGGCAGTTCTTTTTGAATGAGAGCATCTTATGAACCCAACACAAACATGCATACCTTGGTTGGTTATCGGCAAGAATAGTGACTGTGAAAATCAATGGACTGAAACCATCAGTAACACTGGCTACTGGTTTTATAAATTGTTTTAGCCAAGTTATAATTTCATTGATATTGAAATTCTTAGACAAAAATGTAATCTAGACTGCTGCATTCAGACCTGCAGGTCTTATCTAACCCAGCTCAGCTAGTCCCTCGACTCACAAAACCCCAGTTCACTGCAACATGAAAAGCAGAATATGAATAAATCCTACATAATTCAAAAACAATTAAAAAAATATTTTGGTTGCTTTTAAAATTATATATGTATATATGCTCAAGCTTGCACACTTCACTGGGTATATTTATGTTTGGTGATTTTATCTTCATGTT
>NW_015190464.1:0-1060 GCF_001447785.1 Gekko japonicus | reverse complement strand
TGGCTTCTCCTCCCGTTCTTTGTTCTGTCCAGAGAAGGAGACTTCATTCAGCTCTTCCCGTTTTACCTTTTACCTGTAAGGATGTAGGCATATTAGCTCTTTGTTATTTTATATCCTGTGTACCTTTTTCCCATGTTAGGTTTATAGTAAACTTTTATATTTTAATACACACCATGGACTTACTTAAAAAGAATCCCAACACATCTTCTCACTTCTCCGTTTGCCCGTTTTCTTTGCGGGCCATCGCAACATTGTTAGTTGCAGCTGTGACCAGTGTTCCCTCTAAGCTGTTATTGTGAGCTAGCTCACAGTTTTTTTAGCCTCCGGCTCACACATTCTTGTCTCAGCTCAGGAAGTAGGGCTCCAGAGCAAACTAATTTATGGAGCAGCCAAATCGCTCGCTCACAACTTTAATGCCAGGAGCTCACAAAGTAGAATTCGTGCTCACAAGACTCCACGGCTTGGAGGGAGCCTTGGCTATGACTTGAAACTGGCCCGGCAGTCCAGAATTGGGGTAAAAGCTTTCAGGACGCCATCATTATGGATTTTATTTGGGTCTTTAATTTTTTAAACTGTCTTGTAGAATTTTAATGTTTGATATGTTTTTATGGCATTCCGCCCTTATGTACGTCACCCAGAGCCCAGCGTAATCTGGGATAGGGTGGTTAATAAATTTAATTAAATGATGATGGTGATGATGAACAGGCAGAAGACCCTGTACATCATGTTTTGTATTTCTGGATGCATGAGGACTAGAGACTGAACTTTTTTTTTTTTTTAAAGCAGCATGCCAGCAATCCCTGTTACCTAATGGCTAAAACGAGCCCCTAGTGATATGCCCGAAATTTAGGCAACCAGGTCATGTGGCACCTTTGTAATTTTGGAAATTTGGGTGTACACGTTTGGGAGTAGCCGTCACTTTTTCTTTGGCCCTCGAATGCCTTGGGAGAAATTTCTAGCCTCATTCCTGAGAGGTTTCGCCATTGTTTAGTTACGTAGTGAAATGCAGGCAAAGAGCTTCTTTACTCGGGGAGCGCTTCCAAAATAAACTCAGACTTCT
>NW_015190463.1:0-1020 GCF_001447785.1 Gekko japonicus | reverse complement strand
CTAGATGGTGTCCACTGAATGAGGTGTGCGCATGGTGTTTTCTTTTAAAAAACAAACGTTTGCACATGTGCATAGGCATGTATTGTGTCCTTGGTTATTTGTGCATGCACAGAATCAAGATTTTTTCTTAAAATGGCACCTGTTCAGGTTGGTCTGACATCAGACCATCCCGAACGGGGCACCATTTTTAATTGTGCGCTGGAACGATCAGATGGGGGAAAGTCCGCAAGTGGGCCATTGGAAATGAAAACTCTAGATTTAAAGTAGGATCTTTTTAGTACGGCTCCTAAGTGCAGCAAAATGGGATGCTCACGGAAGACGGACGTTTCCCAGATGTTGATATCTAGACATTACATTTAAATCCATGAGACACCCATGCCTTGCACAGATCTAAAGAGTCGTCTGAACGCACCCTTTGAGACTCACCTTGTGGTTTCCCTGTTGTCTTTTAGGCATTAGTTTATCAGGTATTTATTTTTATCCAGACTTTTAGTTAAGGTATCAATCTTATAATATCATTTTTGTTGTCTGTAGCCTGAAAACTGCTTTATGAAACTTGTTTTAAGCTGCTCAGTGTTTTGTGATGGATTTTTTGTTTTGTTTTATTGTTCTTGCTGCAGTTTTAATAGTTTAACAACTTTTATTGTTTTAGGTTTTATTATGTTTTACTTTGTAAGCCAGCTCAAGCAGACTCACTGGACGGTTGGTATAGAAATGTTCTAAATTATAAGTAAATGTTTGATTGCTTTGTAATGCTGCCAGCCTTCTGGGAGCGTGAAATCTCTCTACTTTCCGTATAACTATGCCAGCCTTCTTGTTCGTCAACCAGGCTGTTTAAAAACACTGCTTTTTCAGGTTTCCCTGAATATGTGCACACTGCCCACACACACACAGAGTTACAATGTGTGTGGATTTTTTGTTAAAAATGTACAGGTCGACAGAGCAATATGCTACCACTTACTTGTGTGTGTGTGTGTGGTAACTATACACATCTATCATTTATAGTCTTATAAGAATTAA
>NW_015190462.1:0-1008 GCF_001447785.1 Gekko japonicus | reverse complement strand
TATACAAGAATAGAAGGGGAAAGGGGGTAAATGGGAAAAGCAAAAATAATTCGTCTTCTGCATGCAAGTCTTCTCTGCTTATCATTTCCCAATACAATATGACAGACTGTGAGATTATAAAGGTTTATAAAGGAGTCTTCATATTCTGATATTTTAAAAGTTCATTTCTTTGTATCTCTTTCTTGTCCAGTCCGCCACTCTTAACTACTAAACCAAACTGGCTCTGTGTGACCTGTCTGTGTGGCCTTGTCTCATCCAATCTCAGAGGTCAATCAAGGTTGCCCCTGGTTAATACTTGGATGGGAGACCACCAAAGACACACAGCGGGCAGTGGCAAACCACCTCTGTTTGCTTCTGGCCTTGAACCTTATTGGATTGCCATAAGTTGGCTGTGACTTGACGGCACTTTCCACCACCATTGTGTTGACCCCCTCAAGGCACATCCACTGCCTCCTCCGGCAATCTGGAGCTCGCTCAGAACAATTTGGGGGTGGTTCAGGTCCAAGAGGTGGTGCACTTCTAAGAAGGAAGCTGGGGGCAGGGATTGGATTCCAGGTTACAGTTAGGATGAAAGGATTTTATCCCTCCATTCCTTTACTGTGCCTTGGGCTACGAACAGCAATCTGTTCCCCCTGAATGCTGATTTAACTGGGAGAATGTCTAAAACTGCATCTGGATTAGGAGCACGTGTGGAGTGCCCAGTGTTCCCTCTAAGCTGAGTGAGTGTGAGCTAGCTCACAGTTTTTTTACCCTCCCAGATCACACATTTTTGTCTTCGCTAAAGAAGGCGGGCTCCAGAGCAAACTAACTGATGCCGTCGCCAAATTGCTCGCTCACAACTTCAATGCCGGTAGCTCACAGAGTAGAATTTCTGCTCACAAGACCCCACAGTTTCGAGGGAGCGTTGCATGGAGTCCTGTGCTGTTTAGCTCCTGAATTTCATTTGATTCTCTCCCCCCCTCCTCTATGAGATTGGTTTATTGCAGAGGTCATTTCGGGGGGGATTGC
>NW_015190461.1:0-1035 GCF_001447785.1 Gekko japonicus | reverse complement strand
AGCACCAGGCATGGGAAAGCCTGTGGGTGGGTGGCTCCAGACTGTGTGCACAGCTAGGTGAGGCTAACCTGCTAGGAGAGGGATTCGCCTGACCTGCCTGTTTCGAAGAGCAGCCTCCTGCAGTGGCAGCAAACGATACCTTGCTAGTCAGTCAGCAGCTAAGGAATCTAATGTAGGAAGTGCCAACGGGCCCATGTGACCTACAGCTGCCCTAGAGAAGAGGTGGTTACCAACAGCAGCCAGACAAGTCTACCTTTGACCCAGGCCCGACTTCCAGATGATTTATGTTCTCCATCAGAAGATGAGTCTTTGCAGAAACCCATGCAAAGAGAGACCCCTTCTCAGGCACCCTAAATGCCCTGTGTCTATAAGACAAACAAAAGGCACCCCTTGATGTTTCCCAAGGCTTAACTTTTGCAAGGTAAATTAATTCTCCAGTCTTTACTCTGTAGCATTTTAATCTCTGATTTATTGCCCAGGGGAGGGGGGAAAAACAACCTCTGCAGATCAAACAGCCCTTTTGTTTTCCAGGTCCAAATTTGAAGGTGGGCCAGTGTTTAGCACTGGCCCCTTCCCCCCCCCATCTGTGTGACTGAGCTGCATTTAGTAACACACTTCAGATTAATTATGTACACCTGAGTGGCCTCATGCAAAACAGAGCCACTGCACAAACTGCATTTAATATTGATTTAGCATTAGGATTTTGACTGTGCCCAAACTTTGTATTGCAGTGCGCTTTTCCCCTGGTTGTCCCCACCACTTCCCCCTTCCTTTTTGTTCTCTTGACTACCTTAGGGCAAATTTTAGACTGTAAGCACCTCAGGGCAGAAGTCTGTCTTCAATACTCAGTAATGTACCATGCTCATGGATGATACTTAGGGGGTTGGCAGATTTAAATCCAGCTGTCTCTTTTATACCAGGTTGCTCTGCAGCAAACAACAGATGATGTTGTTACCTCCATGCCATGGAGAAGCTTCACCTGCCCATTTCCATGCATTAAGCCTTGGTTAAAAGGGACAGGACATTTTTCTCCAG
>NW_015190460.1:0-1067 GCF_001447785.1 Gekko japonicus | reverse complement strand
TCACTACCAGAGAATATAGTGATGGCCACCGGAGTAAACGGCTTTCAAGGGGGATTACCGGTAGATAGATTCATGGAGGACAAGTCTATCAATGGCTACTAGCCCTGGTGACTGAGGGGAGCCTCCACATTCAGAGGCACTAATCCCCTAAATCCCAGAGCCAGGAGGCAACATCAGGGGAAGGCCTCAGTCTCTATGCCTTGTTGTTGGACCTCCAGAGGAACTGGTTGGACACTGCGTGGTGTGAAACAGGATGCTGGACTAGATGGACCAGTGTCAAAAAGCACTTCTGCTGCCCCAGTTTCCCTACGACAATGGACAATTATTGGGGTTATGAATATTCAGTGTGTGTGTGTCAAGTCATTAGCATGAAAGTGCAGGCATAACAGCAGCTTTCAGGTGCCACTCTCACATCAGCAAAGCACACAGTTTTCCCCAAACCCATAGAACTTGCAGGCACGGTCCATATATGTGTGTGCTGACACACACACACATATATGGACTGTGCCTGCAAGCAAATAAAAGCACATTCCTCAACAGTAGTGACGGCAGAACAGGTGGGATACAAGCGTGCCCTGGCTTGATCTCAATGACAGTCCAACTGTGGCATTCTGTACTAGCTGGAGTTCCCAAGTTGGCTTCAAAGACAGACCCATGTGGACTGTGTTACCTTAGTCTAGCTCTGGGGTTGCCGAGGCTTGGACCCCTGTGGCCAGATCAGATCCTCTGGGTTAAGGGCAGAGCCGATGGAAGGAAGCATTTTTTACAGCTGAATTAACTTGCTTTCTTAGCAATAATGTCCAGTCCACTGTCTAACCTCTCTGCTCTTAAAGGAGTGAGTGTGGGGGAGCCATAGAAGCCCAGCTCCCTCTAAGCCCCCCCTCTGCCTTCCCCACCAGCCTCACCTCTGCCTTGTCAAGACTCAGTTTCATTCTTAGCCATCTAACCGCAGCAGCCAGATATTGGCTTAAAATGGCTACAGCAGCATTAGGCAGTCTTTCCTTTTTCCTTTAATGAAAAATAATTTTGCGACTCTGCTCAAGAACTAAAAACATCCAAGGGGGATA
>NW_015190459.1:0-1013 GCF_001447785.1 Gekko japonicus | reverse complement strand
ATGGCTGCTTTGGAGGGTGAAATCTATGACCTTGTATTACGCTGATGTTCCCCCCCCCAAACCCTGCCTTCTCCAGGCTCCACCCTCAAAATCTCCAGGTATCTCCCAACCTAGAGGTATTCCGTAAAGAGAAAAAAAAACGCAAAATATTCAATACCACCCCAACCCTCCCCCCAACTGATTACAAATCTGTTCAAGAATGCTGTGGCCCTGGAGGAGAACCTTAACAAATTAAATTAAGAAAGGCAGAAACAATACAGGAAGGGGGGAAATTTAACAACTGTATTATCTGTAAAAACTGGGTGATTCACTGATATTTTATTGATTGATTGATTTATTATTACACTTCTACCCCGCCCTTCCCGGAAGCGGGCTCAGGGCAGCTCACAACAGGGCACCATGTGCCAGCGCATGAAAGCAGGATAAAACAAACAATCCCATATAACCAATAAAATATACAGTAATTTCAGTCTATCAATTGCTAGCCTGATCTTGTCAGTTAGTATTTGGATGGGAGACCACCACAAATATCCAGGGTTGTGACACAGCGTCAGGCAATGGCAAACTACCTCTGAACGTCTCTTGCCTTGAAAACCCTTCAGCCAAACAAACAAACAAACGCCTAGATTAAAGGGCTCCTGTAGAAGTAGCCCTTTTCTCCTAGGCTGTGAAGTAAAGCTTTTGGGCCAGAAATTAAGAGAGGAAGGATGATCATGACATTACAAATCAATACCTTGGATCTTCTTTGGAGGTGCTCCTGTAGCTATTCTCCTTCTTTGGAGGCTTCCTGTCGCATATCCATCTTCATCTTCCATCTTCCTGCCAAGGACGTTTTCATAAAAATGGCACGAGAAGGGGAAGAACAAGGAGTCGGCAGCCTTTGTGGTCGGAACATTCTGCCCTCTTGAGAAAAGGAAGTAAAAGTGTCAGAAAGTGGATAGACAGGGAAAATGCAAGCAGATTCGAAAGGTCAATCTCCCGACACAGCAGAGGACAGGACTTGCAAGAATGGG
>NW_015190458.1:0-1020 GCF_001447785.1 Gekko japonicus | reverse complement strand
ACTGGATGGGCCATTGGCATGATCCAAGATGGCTTCTCTATCCTGCTGGGTGATTTTGAGCTAGTTACAGTTCTCTCAGAACTCTCTCAGCCCCACCTACCTCATAAGGTGCCTGTTTTGGAGAGGGGAAGGGTGATTGTAGACCACTTTGAGACTCCTTAAGGTAGAGAAAAGCAGATTATAAAAACCTTCTCTTCTGGCTTCCCATATTGGTGAATTGAATGGCGGGCATGTCTCTTTGGAGGTCCGAGAGATGTGTCCCATGATATAGCAGTAGTGAGGGGTCCTGGACAATTCCTGACCCCCGGGGCCCTTGCAGGGGGACCCCAGCCATGGAGCATGAGGGGTGCCTCTTCCAAGGCAAACTGCCAAGGAATCGAGGCTCCCCTTTGCTCCAAAGGTCCCACCATCATAGACCAGCAATGGTGTTAGACCTGCACACTGGGACAAGCGAGCAGATGGTCAAGCGATTTCACTTACCTGGTGGAAGACTTCTGATGAACTGTGAGTTCTGAGCAGTTAAAACAAGATAAACATCAAATTGTTCAAGCATTCACGTCCCCCTCATGTGAAGCGAGGGGGGGAGGAGGAATCCACCCCGACATAAAGATACGCTCTTTATACTAACAGCAAAGAAGGGGACTAAAAGCTAAGCTTTAATTAACTGGGATAGAGTGTGACCGAGGAAAACCCAATTGTTTTTATAAGTCATAGAGGCATTCGGAATTTTTCACTAAAAGTAAATAAAAGCAGTGACGGGAGGGAAAAAATGGCACTGAAATCGAAACCTTCTTCAGGAAATGCTAATTTTGCTGCTACGGTCAGGAGACCGGAAGCAAATACAGACATTCCAACCATGTTAACAGTTCAACTATGTTCTCTACTGGACCACCTGACTTCATTAAATTTTAATTTGGAGACATTACAAAACCATCTAAAAGAAGCTATCAGCAAAACAGAGCAAAACTCCGAGAACGATGGGGAAAAAAAATTGGAAACAGTATTGAGCAAGGCTATGGA
>NW_015190457.1:0-1142 GCF_001447785.1 Gekko japonicus | reverse complement strand
GACAGAGGCAAAAAAATGCATTCAGCTTCAGTTATTTTACGACCACTCTCTTTAAGTATTTGAAGGGCTGTGACTTAGAGGAGGGCAGGGAGTTGTTTCTGTTGGCAGCAGGACTCGCAATAATGGGTTTAAATTAAGGGTGAGAAGATAATAGCTGGATATTAGGAAAAACTTTTTTTACAGTAAGAGCTGTTCAGCAGTGGAATCAGCTGCCTAGGGAGGTGGTGAGCTCCCCCTCACTGGCAGTCTTTAAGCAGTGTCTGGACAAAAACTTGCCAGGGATGCTCTAAGTTGATCCTGCACTGAGCAGAACATTGGACTAGATGGCCTGTATGACCCCTTCCTACTCTGTGATTCTATTATTCTAACTTTAAAAAACCCAGTATTTTTCAGATCTGGATATCAGGGAGCCAAAAAATATCAGTATTTGGGGCTATCCAGGTTCCAGATACTGGATTTTGATATTATTCAGGTCCATTATTCCTGGTGGGGAATCTTTCCGGAAGTCTGCATGGTGCATGTTCTTTCTTTCTTTCTTTCTTTCTTTCTTTCTTTCTTTCTTTCTTTCTTTCTTTCTTTCTTTCTTTCTTTCTTTCTTTCTTTCTTTCTTTCTTTCCCTGCTTTTCCTTTCCTTTTCTTTTTAGCAAATGGTACAAAACTTGCAGGGGAGCTGCTGTTGCCTGTCCTTTAAATAACCCCCATATTTCAAGTAAATTAGACCAAGAGGTCCAATTCTATGGACCCCTGAACAAGTTTCCCCCAGCTATGGGGGAGAATTCCATGCTTTCTCCAAATAGCTGAAGACGCAATAGCAAGCAAAGCAACCCTGGGGCCAAAAGCTCCCAGTATTTCTGATTACTCCTGAATATTTCAAGAACTTTTTTGTACCCATTTCCCAGTATCTCAGAAAATCATGGATACCATCTGGACACCCAAATGTATTACAAAAACAGAAATGAGGTATTTTTTTGATATATATACTGACTGGATATATCCAAACACATAAGTATTTCTTTATATAATAGCAGAAAGGAGATTCAGTTGTGACAATCTCAGTAATGATGTCAGCTGATGGAAAAATTACATCATCACGCATAGAGGGACTTTCAAAGTAAAGACTACAGTTTGGGGTGAGCGTGGCC
>NW_015190456.1:0-1052 GCF_001447785.1 Gekko japonicus | reverse complement strand
GGGGGGAACTCACAGCATATGTCTAATTGAATAACTTTCTGGCCGATCCAGATGTGACCCCAGGGTTTTGTCTCATGTTGTTCAGGGCTCAATCTAGTCTGTCTCCCGAGACTGTGGTGAGCTTCCAGTGTGATGCTTCACTCTCAGGAGAAAGGGCAGCACACTGGAGGAACATGATGTTCCAGAACAAGCACAAGTGACTAACCTGGTGTTTATCTCTGATACACAAGGGATAAAGAGGATTTGCAGGGGGGGAAGCAGCTTGCTGAGAAGTTCCCTGCCCCCAACAGCTAGTGTAAGCGTGGTGTCAGGGAGTGACAGGGTTGCCAACTCCAGCTTGGGAAATTCCTGGAGAGGGTGGAATTTGAGAAGGGCAGGGGAGCTCAGCGGGGAACGTGATGCTGAGGCTTACTGACCTCCATTTGGCACCTGGAGATCTCCCACGGTTACAACTGATCTCCAGATGACGAAGATCAGATTCCCTGGAGGAAAATGGCTGCTTTGGAGGGTAGGTTGCCAACCTCCAGGTAGCAGCAGGAGATCTCCTGGGGTTGCAGATAATCTCCAGGTGACAGAGGTCAGCTCACCTGGAGGAAATGGCTGCCCTGGATAGGGGACTGTATGGCATTATTCCCTGCTGAGGTCCCTCCCCAGGCTCCACACCCCCCCAAATTCCCCAGTATCTCCCAACCCAGAGGCAGAAACCCTAGTGACGCCATACAGTCTACTCTCCAAAATAGATCTCTGTCATCCGGAGAGCAGTGGTCATTCTGGGAGGTCTCCAGGCCCCACCTGGAAGGTGGCAACCCTGGTGTGAGGAGAGTGGCTGGGGGAAATGGGGGGAACTGCTGGGGTGGACACGGTTGCAGGGGAAAGGTGAATGAGGGCAAAGGCTTACTTTCTTCCCTATGAATATTCCCTTTCCACCTTAGACTCACCTCATCCAGGAATGAGTGGATTTCCCCCCTTCTGTTCTTTCAGTAGTCTGGCATTTTGCCCTGTGCTGCTTTCTCCTCTTCTTTAATCTTGGGGCGATTTCTCACTAGAGCTGC
>NW_015190455.1:0-1046 GCF_001447785.1 Gekko japonicus | reverse complement strand
CCACTTGAGCCACCGCAGCTCCTTGGGAGGCGGGGTTAGTTCTTCCCCAAACCAGTAGTTTTGTCTGTGCATGCGCAGATCCTTTACTCCTCCACCCACCATGCCGCTGAGGTGGCAAAGCTGCAGGTGAGTTGGGGGAGGAGTGTTGCCCTGCAAGGCACTTAGTGTGCTTTTATGGACTATAACACATAAGTGATACAAATGGACTGTGCAAAGGTATGCTTAAGGGACTGTACTGCACGGTGACCCAGTATGATGCCAGTTGAGAGTGCACACCTGAGAGAAGAAAACCTTCCTTTGGCGTTGCTGTTCCAGTGGTTCTTCAAGGTTACCTGTCCTCTTACCTGTTGTGAGATGGACCAGTTCCCTCGCCTGCATCATGCCATGCCTTGCCAAGGTACAAGGACAAAGAGCTCCAAATGCCATAAGGAACTTCCTCGGAAACATGCAGGCAACTCCCTCCCCCCCCATCTACCTGCAAAACTGCACGTAACCAAGAGGCTCTACACACGATTGCTTGGCAACTAATTGCTCGCCCATCAATGACCCGGCTAGGACCATCAAGAGACAATATCCCTGGCGTGATGACTCATTTCCTCTTCATCCAGGTGCCAGTCCCCAGTCTAAGTTACTAGTTCTCAATACTGACCCCCCCTGCTCCCTGCCCCTTTTCCTTCTACCCAATAGTATGTTTTCAGGGATGAACTAACAGGGGGTAGGAAAAGGGGAGGTGGCCAGTTCAGCCTGCCCCCCGACGCCACCTTATAAAAGGTAATACCCGATCACTTCTAAAGATGGTGCTCTCCTCAGTTCTGTATGGAGCTTGTTCCACAAAGTAGGAGCCAATACCGTCTCTCTCTCTCCGACCCCTATCTAAGCTTTATCCCTCTTACGTCCAGCTTGCTGTCCCAACACCCTCCCTCCATCTTTGACTCCAGGTCTTCAGCCTGAGTCTCACATGTTGCTGCTGGTTCAGGACACATTCCTAATCTCTAATTCTCCCCTTCCTTTCCCCACTGGAACAGTTCACTCAGCAAGGACAGGTA
>NW_015190454.1:0-1053 GCF_001447785.1 Gekko japonicus | reverse complement strand
GCTTCTAGGATTGTAGTTTTAAATAGTCATTTGCACTTGCTCATTTCCAATAAAGATCTCAGTTTACTTTCAGCAGTGCCATTCTGTTCAGGTGCAAAGCTCACCGACTTCTTGTTCAGGATGCCTTCCTCTGCCAAGAAGGTTTGTGTGTGATGTTATATAAACTTACCTCCCTTATCCATCTGTAGCATCTAAGGCTTTCTTCCAAACTTGTTAGAAACCATAGCGACATATCTCTGGAGGAATTTGTGAACTTGACTCTTTTGCCTCAGCAAATATGCAACTGAGCACCTTGAGAAATTATCCAGAAAGATTAAAAGATACCTATTTTCACCATTTGATGTTAACATGTACTGGCCAAAGGACATCACTATGCATTAATTCTAATGGCTTGCTAGTATGTTTCTTGGTTCTGGGTGGAAACGAGGGTCTAATTCCTTTTGCTCTTATACAACATGCACATTTGCTTAGGCTGTTGGTGTCACATGGCTTTACCTTAATGCCTTTGGCAAGGTTCTTGTTCTGAAGGTCTAGGACAGGGGTGGCCAAACTTGCTTAACATAACATCCGCATGGCATAAACATCAGATGTTTGAGACTTGCAAGACATGGACAAATATTACACACATGTTTTTATTGGAAAATGTGCAAATTTGCTTTTTATTAACATTAAATTAGCTTTAAAAAAAATTATTTAAAAGAACAGTTAAAAATAAGAAAGCAAGTCCTGATGTTTATGAAGAGCAAACATGGAAGTGTCGATTTTATGTGCTGCTGACGCTTCTAAGAGGGGCATCCATTTTTCTTAGGAGATTGTCAGGAACGGGTTGATTCTCAGATTGAAGGATACTAGTGGAAACTTTGTCCTGTAAAAAAAAGTCCCACAGTTTCAGATACCAGTCGCTCAATTGCAGCGTCTTCTTAGATTTCCAGTGAAACGCAATCACATTCCTAGCAGCCGCAAGACATAATTCTATTAGCTCTTTCATAGGCCCATTGGGGGCAGTATTAACATTAAATCAGAGTGTGTGAAAGAGGTGCATGTGGCTCCCGA
>NW_015190453.1:0-1051 GCF_001447785.1 Gekko japonicus | reverse complement strand
CATGCCTGCATGCAGAAGCACCTGGACCCTCTGGAAGGTAGGAAAAAAGCCCCTCCAGTCTCATTGTTTTGGGTGGTGCCAGCAGTTCCCCTCTTGCTGTAGCTCATCTGGCCCCACTGTAGGGTGGCCCCCACCACTGCCCCGCGACCCTGCCACCTTATAGCAGCAGCTGCGAGGCCTCCCTACCCATATTACCTGGCTGTCGGCGACCCTCCAAGCATCTCTGTGGCCAGACAAAGGCTGGGGTGGGGGTGGTGAGTTACTGGCCTGTTTCTTCAAACCACCCTCCCCCAGCCAACCTGGCCCTTTGCCATTGGTCCGGGAAAGGGGGGAGGTCCTGATTTTCCTGCCACTCATCAGCCCCATCTGGCATCTGGTCACCTCTCCCTCCCTGGCCGGCCCCACAAATGTCAGGCCTTACTTAGTTGGGCCCTCTTCACTTGCATACATGGACTTCACCGGACAGCCAATATAGAAATCAAATAGATTACTCAATCAGAAGCTGAAGATGGAGAAGTTATATCCCCTCTGTTAAAAGAAGACCAGGAGCCAACTGCAGTACAGCTCATGAATTGTTAATATCAAAAATTAGAATAAAGCTGAAGAAAAAAACCAAAACAGTCCTAATGCCAAAATACAACCTAAACAACATCCCTAAAGGGTTTAAAGACCATGTAAAAAACAGATTTGCATTACTAAGTTGAAGTGAACATAAACCAGGAGAATATGGGTTGAAACCAGAAATATTATCAAAAAAGAATGCAAAAAGAGTATTCCTGTAGCCAAAAGAAAAGCCTCAAGGGATGATTGATGAAACACTTAAAATTCCCAAAGATAGATGAGAAGCAAAAGTAAAAGGGGACAGAAACAGAATCAAATGCCTAAATGTGGCTTTCCAGCAATGCACACACAGAGACAAAGAGAACTATTACACTAACCAGTGTAAAGAAATAGTAAATAACAATGAAAAAGGAAGAACAAGCGATCTGTTTTTAAAAATTAAAGAAATCACGGTTAGGCACGTTGAAAGATCAACACAGAAATACATTAA
>NW_015190452.1:0-1062 GCF_001447785.1 Gekko japonicus | reverse complement strand
TAACCACTACAATCAATGACTGATGCTTAGACTAGCCTCCATGGCCAACTACTTTTGAAGATATCTCACCCAGCAGCCAAATCTTGGGGCTGCAAATTCCGTAACTTAGCTACATGTTGCGTGATGAAATTATTTCCCTTTGGCCTGTCCTGGAATGTACCATCAGTCAATTTCATTGGACAAGCTTTCACTGCTTACCAGCACCAGCCAGCCAGCCAAGAAACAATATCCCCCAAAATGCCACAGATACTCTAAACAAGTTCAAGCCTCATCAACATTATGAAAGTCTAGGCTTATAAAGAGGCTACAATTTCAACTAAACCACGATTGCTGGCTGTGAAGACAAATTGCCATGGACACATCCTGAGATGCAAAACACCTTCTAACTTTGGAGACAAACAGGAAGAAGAAAAGCTTTTCTTGGTCCCCATGGACAAGGAGGAGACAGCTGGTCTGTCTTTTGGGGGCTGTACTAGTGTGGCAGGTCCTACAGGAATCCACGAAGGTCCCCCCCCGCCGCCTTAAGCAGAAGAGCAAAATTACTGCTTTCCACGGCCAGCAGAACAAAACTGTCTTTGACCTTTTAGGAAATCCTGGCATCTCTCCATTGTTCTTTGCTACAGAACCGGAGGAAAGGATCTGAGAAAAACAGGAAATAGTCAAAAGGGCAGGTACCAAAAATAGTTCAATGGGAGACGACTCTCTCTCTCTGTGTGTGTGTGTGTGTGTGTAAATCCACACTCTGCACAACCCATCTGCGACAACCACAGAATCCAAGCACAGCTACCCTGAGGAAAAAAGTTATTGCATAGAAATAAAAAAAAACCTTATAACCAATTCAGCCCCGGCTACATATTGCAAAACTTTTGTTCCCAAACTCCAGCCCTGCATATATTGGAGAGAATCCACCATCCCGGCTGCTGTACAATTCTGAAGACACCCAACGTGCCAAGTGCACAAGACCAACACACAACTGTAAGCACTACATAAAAAACTCGCTTCTGTTCATGGTGCAGTCAGGGTTGCCGGCTCCATGTTGGGAAATACCCAGAGATTTGGGGG
>NW_015190451.1:0-1080 GCF_001447785.1 Gekko japonicus | reverse complement strand
TCTGCACGGCCAGTGAACTAGCCTCCCCTTCTTCCACATGCCTGCCCCCCCCTCCAAGATTTCAAGAAAAAGGCGCTATGTCAAAATTGTGTCCTTATTCCAATATGGGCACGCCGACAAAACCCTAGTCTGTTGCCGTTCCGGTTGGACGGGGACGGGGAGCTGCCCTAATAGACTTGGCACAAAGAGCAGCTGAGAACAACAGTCTACAGCAGCCGCCCCGCTGGAACGGGTCCCCAGAGCCCGTGTGCAACCACCACACCTTGCCCCACAAGAGCACCACCACTGGAAAGCTGGCTTTTGATCGGCTGGCACTTTAATTGGTCTCTCCCATATGTGTGTATGTGTGTGTGTGTGTGGGGGGGGCTCCAGTGCCAAAGCAGAGTTGCCCACCGGCCAGGGTAAAGGGGCTAGCATTCACTCTTTTGACTATTTCATGGAAGAATAAGAAGAAGAGATTGGTTTTATACCCCACCCTTCACTCAGAGTCTCAGAGCGGCTTACAGCCTCCTTCCCCTCCCCATAGATGACACCCTGTGTGGTAGGCGGGGCCGAGACAGCTCGTTCGAGGACTGCCCTTGAGAGGACAGCTCTGAGAGAGCTTGTGACTGACCCAAGGTCACCCAGCTGGCCACATGTGGGGGAGTTGGGGAATCAAACCCGGTTCTCTCTGGATTAGAATCCACTGCTCTTAACCACTACACCAGGCCCATTGGTTCTGCTTCTGGGTAGGGGAACTAGAGGCTGATCCAGGATTGCCGATTCTGGTTTGGGAAATTCCTGGAGATTTTGTGGGTGGAGCCTAGTTTTGCCAATAAAGGTCGATTGATTGATTGTGGGTGGAGCCTGGGGAGGGAGGGGTTTCAGGAGGGGCATGACCTACGTTAGGGGGTGCAATGCCCTAGAGTCCAGCCTCCAAAGCAGCCATTTTCTCCAGGGGAACTGATCTCTGTACTTCAGAGATGAGCTGTAATTCTGGGGGATCCCCAGGTCCCACATCGATGTTGGCAAGTGTGCATTCCTAGTTCCTGGGCCTGATTGTTTAGTGTCATGGTTAAGTACGCGGACTCTAACCTGGGA
>NW_015190450.1:0-1062 GCF_001447785.1 Gekko japonicus | reverse complement strand
CAGTGTCGGAGATGGAAACCACTGAAGCTCTGGTGAGGAAAGCAGTACAGGAAGGACTTTTTTGGAACGGAAAGCAAAAAACAGGAAAGAACAGTTGCTCTACCATGGCTACAAACGAGGAAAGAAAAAGAACTATTAGTTAATTTGTCTAGTCGTATGTTTACCAAAGACATGATGGATGTGTTGAACTTGGGGCTTGGTTTTGTTTACTCTCCTGCTTACCATGCTTTTCAAACTCGAGTGGATATATTTAAACTTGTGAGGTTGATCAAACTTAAAGTGTTTTTTGAGGGCTCTGAGTTCACAGAGATTAACCCATTTAGAATAAAGTCTCAGTTCAATCCACCTATCAACCATCCTTCAATAGTTGTATTTGAACGCCGGGTACTTGAAGACATTGCAGTATTAGAACTACAGAGGGTGCCTATTAGGTACAATATTACCAAAAATCAATGGAATAGTCTCAAACAGATCACTGATTTGAATGACATAGTTATAAAAAACGCAGACAAAGGGGGAGCGATAGTCGTTCAAGATAAGACAGACTATATATTAGAAGTGGAGAGACAATTGGGAAATTTGGAGTTTTACAACAAAATTGATTATGACCCTACAATTGAAGTCACTAGACTTATATCTATTACAGTTAATGAAGGGGTGTTGTTTGAATACATTTCAACACAAACAGCTGAATTTTTGAATAGGAAATACCATAGAGTCCCAATTTTTTACATACTACCCAAAATCCACAAGCCTGGGACTCCCCCCCCCCGGTAGACCTATAGTCTCAGGTACTAACTCACTACTGGAACCACTGTCTCAATACGTGGATGCTTTTTTACAACCTTTTGTTAGTACTCTGGCTTCATATATTAAGGATACAAGAGATTTCATACAACAAATAGAAGGTATGAGAGTACCTGCAGGAGCAGTTATCATGACCATGGACGTGGGGGCTTTATACACTAATATCCCCCACGAAGAGGCCAGGCTGTGTCTACTTAGAACTTTAGAAAAGAGGTCCTATAAACATCCTCCCACACACTTTCTTTTGGATTTGGT
>NW_015190449.1:0-1130 GCF_001447785.1 Gekko japonicus | reverse complement strand
CCCTTTTAAAAACAATTTCTTCTACTCTATATAGAACCAGGGCTGGTTCCAGGTTTGGGGGGACCCTGGACAGAGAGTGCCCACGGGCCCCTTTTTGCACACTATGACATACACATTCTCCCCCATCTGCCTGTGCACCTTTTCTCTGCCCAATCACAACTTCTCCCCCCATCTGAAGTCACAGCTGCCCACACTGCCTGCATGCCTTTTCCACAACGGTGCTGTGGGGTGGGTGCAGCTAGGAATGCTACCCAGTATGCTAATGCTTTGTGCCTCACCCACGTACCCTTCTCCAGCAGTGATAGGCAGCATATGCAGCTAGGAGCACAGGTGACAAAGCACTCATAAGCAGACAGTGGAAGGATGTAAGTGCAGGTATCTGAGAAAACGCATAAGTAGGAAGTCAGCAGCAGTGGGCCCCACCAGAACTGATGGACGCTGGCTGCTGCCCTATCGCAGGGTATGCTGACACTGGCCATGTAAAGAACAGCAGCATTATCTTAAGTTTCAGATTCAGGTGCATTGCTGAATTACACCAACACTGATAAGCTGTTTAGAATACCAACTGGATTTAGGAATATATCCATAATAGTGCCATCCCATGTAGAGTTGTAGGCAAATATTGTAAGCACATAAAACCAGACATGGCATTGGAAGGAAAAATCACAAAATTGTGACTGACTTATTTTGGCCATGTTATGTGTTATGTTATGTGCAGGCTGTGAAAGGTCAGTAGTTCAGCAGTTCGAGACCTGAGTTGCCGCATGATGGAGTGAGCTCCAGCTCCTGCCAATCTAGCAGTTCGAAAGCAAGAAATTGCAAGTAGATAAATAGGTACCACTTCAGTGGGAAGGTAACAGCATTCTGTGCGCCTTGGTGTTTAGTCATGCCGGCCACATGACCATGGAAACGTCTTCGAACAGCGCTGGCTCTTCAGCTTTGAAACAGAAATGAGCACCGCAACCCTAGAGTCGGATTCGACTGGATTTTGAGCAAGGGAACCTTTCCTTTATGTGAAAGAACTCACTAGAAAAAGCAATTGTGCTTGGACTGGTTAGCGGCAAAAGGAAATCTGGCTACCAAAGAATACGGGAGCTAGATGTCATAAAAGTTGACACCAGCCTGAGCAT
>NW_015190448.1:0-1065 GCF_001447785.1 Gekko japonicus | reverse complement strand
AAACAGAATGGCAGCTTGCTGACACTCGAGAGCAATCCAATGCCGTGACTGACCGAGTCTCATTTTCAGGGTGTTTTGCTTATGGGATATGGATCTTGAAAGTTACAGAACATACCTGCTGGATCAGACCAATGACCTGTCTTGTTTTCCAGATGTGCCATCAAGATGCCCTGGGAAGGTGGGGCAAAGACATTTGGGGCTGGATCCAATCAGCTTTTACACCTTTTTGGTTTGCTGTCAAGTCACAGCTGACTTATAGTGACCCCCTAGGTCTTTCAAGGCAAGAGATGTTCAGAGGGTTCTAGCCTGGATTTCTCCCTGAAGTGCTAGTTTTCTATGTGAAGGGACTTCTCCCTGAAGTGCTATATGAAGGGACTTCTCCCTGAAGTGCTAGTTTTCTATGTGAAGGGACCTCTTCATTTTCCTCAGAGGACCATTCCATTTAGGCTGGGAAATTCCTGGATATTTGGATTTAAATTTTAACTGTACAAGTCTTTCTTTTTATAATAATCCCTCTTATTCTGACAATGCTGTAATCTGTCCTCATTTATTCTGTATGGGTTTGATGTGATATGTGATTTGGAGGTCGAACCTGGGGAGGGAAGGGTTTAGAGAAGAGAGGGACCTCAGCAGGATATAATGCCATCATGTCTGGTAGTGTTGCCAACCCCAGGTTGGGAAATTCCTGGGGATTTGGGGGGTGGAGCCTGGGGAAGGTAGGGTTGGGAAGGGGGGGGTCCTCAGCAGGGTATCATGCCCTAGAGTCCACCTTCCAAAGCAGCCATTTCCTCCAGCTGAATGCGTTTCTGTCATCGGGAGATGAGTTCCAGGTAACCCTAGCACTTAACTTCCAAAGCAGCCATGGAGGGGCTGTGGCTCAGTGATAGAGCATCTGCTTGGTATGCAGAAGGTACCAGGTTCAGTCCTCAGCATCTCCACTTAAAAAGGACTTTAAAAGGACTGGGCAGTATACAAAAGACCTCCGCCTGAGACCCCTGGCAGAGGCACTGCCACCCTGAGTAGATGATATGAACTGTGATCGACCAAGGGTCTGATTCAGTATAA
>NW_015190447.1:0-1091 GCF_001447785.1 Gekko japonicus | reverse complement strand
CCCAGATTAGAGTCCACGCAGATTAGAGTCCACAACCCAGCTCAGTTGTAAAAGCGGGAGATCTCCAGGCCCCCATCTGGAGGCTGGCCATGTTATCTGCTCCGGTTTGAAGTGCAAGCTCCAGAGCTTCACACAGAAAGAAACCGGAGCAAAGGCTAACCCTCCGTGTCGCAAGAAGCCGGGGGTGTAAACAAGCTGAACGGCAGCCAAGTGGGAAGGAAGGAGGAGTCACACCCTGGGGCTGGCTGGAAGGCTGGGAGAGGCTCTTTGCAGAGCCAGAAGACGTGGGGCCGGCGGTACAGAGCGGGGCCGGAGGAGGGGAGACACCCAGCTGCTGTTGGCCGAGCCGGGAAGGATAAAGAAGGCGAGGGGGAAGGAGTCTGGGTGCAATCTTACCCCCCCAAAATAAGCCACAGTGTGCGGATCAGGAAGAGAAACAAGGAAAAGGTGCGTTGGCTTGGATTCGTTGTCAAAAACACGCACTGTGCACGTGCAAAGAATTGTGTGTTGGGGGGGCTGCGCGCTGTCTGTGCAAACGGCAGGTGGAAAAGGTTGCAAGGGGGCGGGAGGCCAGGCGGGAAGACCAGAGAGTGAAGGCACAGAAATGTGGCCAGGGCTTTGCGGGGAAGTCTGTTGTCAATGTTCCCTCTAAGCTGTGGAGTCTCGTGAGCAAAAATTCTACTTTGTGAGCTCCTGGCATTCAAGTTGTGAGCAAGCCGTTTGGCTCCTGCATTAATTAGTTTGCTCCTTCCTGAGCTAAGACAAAAATGTGTGAGCCGGAGGATAAAAAACTGAGCTAGCTCACTCTAACTCAGCTTAGAGGGAACACTGGTTGCGCTCCCGCTGAACTTGCTTGCTCCACTTTTTTGCTTGGCGTTACTGGAACAGGAGAGTTCTTCTGCCTGGGCTGCGCTGCAAGCAAAGCCAGACAGGCTGCAGCGCAGTACCGAACTAAGGCTGCAGTCTTGCGGTGCCAACGAATGTCGAGCTAGTTCTCACGCGGGGAAAGCTTGAGCCTGAACTTAACGCTTGCGGGACTGATTGAACGATCCACCATTTCAAAGAATCCCTGCGTGTAGCAAGCTAGCTTT
>NW_015190446.1:0-1075 GCF_001447785.1 Gekko japonicus | reverse complement strand
CCTCCTCCCACCTCTGCCACCCTCTCCTTCATCAACAGGCTCTCCTGCCTCCTCCCGCCCTTTTAAAAGTTGACAAAGTCTTCCAGCATGCTTCACGAGAAGGCTGACAAAGTACACAATAAATACCAACAGGAAGAACACAATGTATTTCTTCCCATATCCCATCCTAAGCAGAAAACTGTGAGGGAGAGAAAAAGAACAATGGTGATCTCAGTCACAGGCTTCTTTGGTTAGAAATCACACACGAGAACGGAAGAGTTGTCTCACTTACTGTGAGTCATCTGCTGCAAGTCTTCCTTCTCGGTAGTCCTGGAGTGGGGCAGTCTCTACTTCTGGGAGAAACTCCTCACAGTCTAGTCCTTAAGCGATACAACTCCCTCTCCAAAAAGTATAAAACGTGAAAATGGACCTCTAACAAAATGCTATGGTCACCTCGAGATTGGACTACTGCAACGCTCTCTACATGGGGCTGCCCTTTTCTCAAATCTGGAAGCTGCAGCTAGTGCAAAATGCAGCAGCCAGGCTGTTGATGGGCCTCTCTATACGAGAGCACATCCAGCCTGCGCTGAAGGCATCACACTGGCTGCCAATAGCTTACCGGATTCGTTTCAAGGTGCTGTTTTTGACCTTTAAAGCCCTATATGGTCAGGGGCCTGCCTACTTGAGGGACCGCCTTTCCCCATATGTGCCCCAGAGAGCACTGAGGTCAGGGACACAGAATCGCCTGATTCTCCCTGGCCTGAGAGATGCCAGGTTGGCCATTACTAGAGCTCCACACTGATGGAATGAGCTCCCAGATAACATCAGGGCCCTGCAGGACCTTTTATAGTTCTGCAGGGCCTGTAAAACGGAGCTCTTCCACCAGGCTTTTTAGGAGCTGCCACTGATGAAAGAGCCGCAGGAACATACTACAGCCGTATGAAACATTGGCGAACACTGCCTGCCACTTATACTGAATGCCGCCATCATTTGTATAGTGATACTTTTACGATGTCATGTAGGTTGTCTATTTGTATTTTATTGTATTTAATGCTCGTCCGCCGCCTTGAGCCAGTTCGCTGGCAAGGCGGGATAC
>NW_015190445.1:0-1094 GCF_001447785.1 Gekko japonicus | reverse complement strand
TATCTCCCTGATGCCCACCCCTCCCACTTTCACCGCCCGTTACTCATCAGCACTGGGGCAGTATACAGGGACATAATGCACAGCCTCTGTCATCTGGCAATAAAGGTAATCAGTTGCTCGTTGGCCGGATAAAAGCCCTGGATGGGACGTATGTTTGACACCCCAATCTAGAAGAAGGTAGGAGGATCAGAGTCACATGTCGCCTTATATTCACCCGAACTGTTAGTCCCTCGACCAAAAGAAACTTGGTAAATTGTAAAAGAAGAGATTGGATTTATACCCCATCCTTCACTCGGAGTCTCAGATTAGTTTACAAACTCCTTTCCCTTCCCCCTCCCCACACCCTGTGAGGTAGGCGGGGCTGAGAGAGCTCTGACAGAAACTGCTCTTTTCAAGAACAGCTCTGACAGAACTATGGCTTGCCCAAGGTCATCCAGTGGAGGAGAGGGGAATCAAACCTGGTTCTCCCAGATTAGAGTCTGCGCACTTAACCACTACTCCAAAATGGAACAAGGGTCTCCGACTGCATGGTTTACAGTGGTTGCAGAAACCTGAGACTTTTCAATCTAGTGGCAAGGACTTCTGGTGAATATTTACGTTTGCCCTTATCCTTGGACTTGGTCTTTGCCCTCTTAGCTGGTGGCTCAGAATAGGCATGATGAGCTGGAGGGGGAGCGTGACCCAGATTGGACCCATCGTGAGCGGGATCCAGAAGGCAGGGCTGACCGTGTCGATTCCAAGGATGCAGCAATGGAAATTTTTCTGGGGCTGACTTGGATGATGACTCTCCCACAATGCTGCTTTAAGTTTTGATGCCCTAACCCCCCGAGCTTTGGGGGTGAAGCGCTGGCAGGCCTTACATGTGGGAACTTTGGGTCCTTCACCCAACCAAAACAGACATAGGTCATGTTCGTTGGTTTAGGTCATCTTCTTCCCACCACAATGGGTTTCTTTTTTGAAAAGGGCTTTCTGAGCCATGGTACAAACTCAGACGCCAGATAAACCCCAACGAACCAGGGAAACAATTCCCCACCAATGCGAAAGAGAGGAGACTCCAAAAAGACGATGTGACGGTACCTCTCTCTTATTTTGTG
>NW_015190444.1:0-1144 GCF_001447785.1 Gekko japonicus | reverse complement strand
TGAGATGGCAATGAAGGCTGCTAAGGAGGATTCCAATGAGGCCTCCATTGCATCCACTAGCTCTCGCCCTGCCCACTTATTTAGGGTAATCAGGCCACTAACGTCCCTTCCGCAAGGGTAGCAAAATTTGGTGTAGTGGTTAAGTGCGCGGACTCTAATCTGGGAGAACCGGGTTTGATTCTCCACTCCTCCACTTGCACCTGCTGATGTGACCTTGGGTCAGTCACAAGCTCTGGCACAGCTGTCCTTGAAAAAGAGCAGTTTGTGTCAGAGCTCTCTCAGCCCCACCCACTTCACAGGGTGTTTGTTGTGGGGAGGGGAAGGGAAAGGAGTTTGTAAGCCGGTCTGAGACTCCTTTGGGTAGTGAAGGGCGGGGTATAAATCCAATCTCTTCTCTTCTTCATCTTAAAGAATCGGTTATTGGCTGTAAGACATTTGTGAGCTATTTTGTGAGTAAAGTCTTGTCACTCTGCCTTGACTTCCCTGCCATGGTTGAAACAGTACATGAACTGGAAGCCCCTTGGCCGTCTTCCAGTCCAGTGCTGGACCAATTCAGCTGACTTTTCCAGGAAGAGATTGACAAGATCCTGGCAACGGTGAGGCCCACCACCTGCCTTCTTTAGTGTCCATCAGGCACCTCTGGGAGATTTCATCAGTCTGTCCCTATCATCGGGGACATTCCCAGGGTGCCTCAAGGAAGTGGCGATGTGATCACTCTTGAAGAAAGCATCGTTGGACCCTACGGTCCTGGCCAACTACCGCCCAGTGTCAAATCTTCCATTCCTGGGTAAGGTGGGTGAGAGAGCAGTGGCCAGGCAGCTCCAGATATCCTTGCATGATTCCTCTATCCTGGATCCATTTCAGTCCAACCATGGGATGGAGACTGTGCTGGTTGCCCTCTCAGACAACCTCTGGAGGCACCTGGATCAAGGTGGGCCAGCGCTGCTGCTGTTGCTTGATATCACAGCAGCATTCAGCATGGTTGATTATGATCTTCTGACCCACTGCCTCTCTGGCGTAGGGATATGGGGAACTGCCTTGCAGTGGCTGTCCTCCTTTCTCCATGGTTGGTGCTAGGGGAGAGGGTATCTCCATGTTACCCTATGGTATGTGGTTCCCACAAGGGGTGATCCTCTCCCCGATG
>NW_015190443.1:0-1102 GCF_001447785.1 Gekko japonicus | reverse complement strand
GGGGGGATTTGGGAACCCTAGGTGGGGCTCAGAGACCTCTCTGGAGAGAGTCCGCAGGAGGAGGAGGGAGGAGGGGCCGGCAGGCAGGCAGGAGTGTGCCGGGGGGGCCCAGCCCAGCCAGTCACCTCCACGCGGGCTCCCTACTCCCCCCCCTGCCCAGCAGCCTGAAGAGGTGGAGAAGCGCCCAACAACTGGTGGGCCGCGGAGGCAGAGGAGGCGGTAGCAAGAGGAGAGCCCGCAGGAGGAGGAGGGCGGCGGCAGTGTGGGGGCTTTGGGGGGTGCAGTTTGGCACCCCTGAGGGCCGGTGCGCCCTAGGCAAGTGCCTAGTTTGCCTAGCAGGCGAGCTGGCCCTGCTTGGAAGCTAAGCAGGGTCAGCCCTGGTTAGTCCTTGGATGGGAGACCTCCAGTGTTATGTATGGAAGTCCAACCCCGTGCGAGGCCGGGCCTCCACGCGATCATGCGAAGCAGCCAAGCTTCGCCCCAAAGAACAATGGCCCGAGCGGATCCTAGCCGCACCAATCTGAGGGCTAGGATCCTAGCGAGGACCTATGGAACGCCTGACCAATGTAAACAACCTATCACTGGTGTGGGGTGTGTTTGGGGAGTGGGCTAACTGGGAATATAAGCCGGCCTGCGAGCCGGTAGAGTTTGTCTTGTTCTTCGCTGAAAATAAAAGTATGAGCTGAAATCACTGCGTCAGTCTCAGTACTTTTCGTGTAAGGAAGTCCAGAGAAGGTGTGTAGCTACAGCAGGGCCTCCTAGGGCCCGGCCCCCCAGAGCCCGGTCCCCCGACCTCCTCCCAAGGCCTGATTACCTTTGGAGAGAAGTGGAGGGGGAGGCTGCGCGTGCCTGCACTCGGCTTGGAGAAGCGGAGGTCGTGTGTGAATTTCAGTGCCCCCCATCTTTTTAAAAGGCCCCCCAAACTAAAGAAGTCCTGGCTACGGGCTCTGGGAACCTTTGAAGGCTCCTTTACCCTTTCAACACTCCAAGAGCCTGGGAAGCAAGAGTTCTTCAAAGGTCAGGGACAGCTTGGCTTTGCATCGGAACGAGAGTTTGGCAAGATGGCCAAATTCTCCTTGGAACTCACAACCAGTGTTCCCTC
>NW_015190442.1:0-1118 GCF_001447785.1 Gekko japonicus | reverse complement strand
TCATACAGCAAAAGAAAACAAGAAAAACTTGCTTAACTATCAACACATTTGAAACCTGCGCTAGATGGCACAGTCTTAAAGTCCCAAAGTCAAAGGCCATAGCTTAAGTGTCATCGGCTTTGCTGTCCATTGCAGTATAAGCATATTATAGTCCAAGCCTTTAGTCCATCAGAACCCAAGCTAGTGGTTTTTTTCTCCAGGGTCTTAGCCCAATTATAGTTTTTTGGCCAACCTGCATCAGGTGATTATGACAATCCAATCAGGACACATTCTTGCTAGAACCAGGGGTCATTTCCTGTGGGAGTGCACAGGAGCGGAGCTCCGGCAGTAAAGAGCCCAGGGGGCGGGCACATGCAACAAGCTCCGCCCCCTGCTCCCAGCAGCCTTGGGCCACGAGGAGCACAAGGATCTGCGTGTCCCTGTCCCCCCCATAGCTAGCAATCCAAAACAGTCCAGTGGAGCCTGAGCAGTGGGTGTTGCCTTCTGACACACTGCCGGTGATGCCAGGGGGTGTGGCCTATGCAAATGAGTTATGCAAATGAGCTCCTGCAGCTCTTTTTCTACAAAATGACCCCTGGCTGGAACCCTCTAGAAAGTCACCTCATCAATCCCGATTCCCCCCTCCCATCCTGTGGGAGCTAATTATCACATTCCTAACTCTGGCCTTGAAGATGATAAAGGCCATGTAGGCAGAGAGGTCCAATTAGCATCACCTGCGAGAATAAGTCTGTTACTATTCCCAGTAACCCTTGGGAGGAATCGGGGGTGCTTTACCTCATAGCATGCCAACCTCCCGGTAGGACCTTGGAATCTCCCGGAATTACAGCTCATCTCCAGACTACAGAACAAATTTTGAGTCCGGTGGCACCTTTAAGACCAACAAAGGTTTATTCAAGGTATGAGTTTTCGTGTGCGTGCGCACTTTTTAAAATGCACTGGAACAGAAGGTAACAGTTCGTACGTATAGACGGGCTGAATACCAAATTGGCATGTAACACGATGAAAATGTTTTAAGATATGCAAAGACAAAACTAAGTAACACGCTAAGGTTATAAGGTCAGCACGTTACATCTTCATCCTGTTACATCCTAATTTGCTGTTCAGCCTGTCTATAAATT
>NW_015190441.1:0-1077 GCF_001447785.1 Gekko japonicus | reverse complement strand
TTTAGAAGTACAGAGGACTCCAACAGACAGAGAGAACCACACCATCCCTTATTAAAATTTATATTTGAGTCTGCAGCATAAACAAATTAACAAACTGGTAAATATGTAATATAGGTGCTATGGGGTTCTGGGTAAATCCATGTTTCATACAAATTAGCCATCAGTAAATATGGAGGTCACTTCATTTTCCCCTGTAATCCTTTCCCACACACCATTTCCTCTTTTTTCTACGGATAGCCCCCATACCTTCTCCCCTTTTGCTGCTTCCTTCTCTCCTTCCCACCTACAAACACACCCACATTTATTTTATCTTCTTCCTATATTCAGCTTTATTTATTTACTTACTTCATTTATACCTCACCTTTCTCCCCAAAGCAGCTTACATCATTCTCTTGTCTCCCATTTTCACCTTCACTACAGGTCTGTGAAATAGATTAGGCTGACAGAGAGTGATTGGCCCAAGGTTATCCAGCAAGCTTCCATGGCTAAGTGGGGATAAGCATCTCCCAGATTCTGGTATGGCACTAACAACTACACTGGATCTCAAATTCCCTTCCTTACTTCTCCCTGGAAATAGGGATGGGCATGAACCAGCTCATAAACTAAAGTTCGTGATGAATTTTGGCCAATTTGTGGTTTGTGAAGTGAAGTTCATGGCAAGTCAACCAGCACAAACTTTCCACAAACTTTCAAGCTCTTCGTGGAGGTTTGTGCTGGTTCCTGAACAGATACATTTCCAGACAGACTGTATCTCAACCTAAATGTTTACCAAACTTCAAAGAAACAGGGGGGTCAGTTTCAAACTAGTCTTGTCGATTTCAAACTAGTCTTGTCAGTTTCAAGAGGGTCCCCCACCTTTGCTGGTGTTCCTTTTTCTTCCCTTCTCATTTTATTGTACAGAGCTTTAAAAAACAAACAAACCATTGCTTGGGTTTGTTGTGACTCTGTGCTTTGAGAGCAGTCCTTTTAAGCTTGCAATGCCAGTGGCACTGGGTTATGCTGGGCATTCTGCACATTGTAACTGGTTGTGCTGGGCTTACAGCCCCCTCCCCGGGCTTGGATTTCTTGTGACTCTGC
>NW_015190440.1:0-1133 GCF_001447785.1 Gekko japonicus | reverse complement strand
GGAAGTTGAAGGTTGTTACATGGAGGCAGGCGATGGCAAGCCACCGCTGAACTTCTCCTGCCCTTAAAATCCTATGGAGCTGCCGGAAGTCTGCTGCAACTCGATGATGATTTCCACCGCCGTTCTCTGTATTCTATGAGAACCTGGAGGAATTTCCTCCAGTTGAAGTAGCCTTCTTTCAATATGAGGGGCTCATCTGTTGGAGGAAGATCCACTAAAGATTGAGGAAGGCTCCTTAATTCGGCAAACTTATTAGAGTGACTTTGGGATCAAATAGACATGAAGAAGAAGAAGAAGATGCATTGAATTCCACCCATCAAACATTGACTGTAGTCTCAGACAGCCTCAATTTGCTTTGGGGCCATGCGGGAAGAGTTTAACTCTTCAACCTCCACTTGATTTCAGTCATTTGAAACTGGCACCCCATCTCTACTGTTAGCACTTTAATAGGGGAAAGGTGTGTTTTAACCCACAAAAAAAGTATTTTTACTGTGCTTTTCTTGAGGCAACTAGAAGCAGCTTAAAAATACCAAAATAATAATAATCATCCAAAGAGAAACAAATAAATAGGAAAATGTACACGTCCTGAGCCAGTCCTAGGTCTGCTGACCGAGCTCTTAGGGTCCTAGGCTTTGTGGCCAAATGCCCTTTGGTTTTTTCCAATCGCTCCTCTGGCCATAAAGGTAAAGGTTTCCCTTGCTTGAAAGCCAGTCGAATCCGACTCTAGGGGTGCGGTGCTCATCTCCGTTTCCAAGCCAAAGAGCCAGCGCTGTCCGAAGACATTTTCCATGGTCATGGCCAGCATGACTAAACACCAAGGCGCACGGAACGCTGTTACTTTCCCACTGAAGTGGTACCTATTTATCTACTTGCAATTTCTTGCTTTCGAACCGCTAGGTTGGCAGGAGCTGGGGCCAGAGACAGGAGCTCACTCCATCATGCGGCACTCGGGTCTCGAACTGCCGAACTACAGACCTTCCGGCCAGGCTTAATACCTGAAATAGAGGAAACGACTCAGCCTAGATGTCATTTGGCTTGCATAACCATGTTCCCAGCCTTCCTCTCCCGCTGTGATACAGCCTGTGTTCTTCGTGTTGGAAATCGGTTAGTTTGTTTTATAGACATGCCTAATT
>NW_015190439.1:0-1117 GCF_001447785.1 Gekko japonicus | reverse complement strand
CTTTTTCTACGAAATGACCCCTGAGCACTAGGATATGTTCAGCACCTCCTGTCTGAAAGCAGTGGTGATGGCTCAGTGGTTGAGCATCTGCTCTCCAAGCTCAAGGCTCAGTTCCTGCATCTTTCATGAGATGGATGAGGTAAAAAGTAATGTGAAAGGCCTCTGCTGGAGAGCTGCTGCCACTCAGAGTTGACAATACCGATCTTGATCGATGAATGGTCTCTCAGCACAAGGCACATTTCATGTATTCAAGAGCCTTTTGTATGTCTGGAGAGCCAATTTGGTGTAGTGGTAGAAGCACAAGCTCTAATCTGGGAGAATCGGGTTCAGTTCCCCACACCTCCACGTGCAGCTGCTGATGTAACCTTGGGTCAGTCACAAGTTCTTTCAGAGCTGTTCTCTAAAGGGCAGTCTTCAAAAGAGCTCTCTCAGACCCACCTGCCTCACAGGGTGCCTGTTGTGGGGAGGGGAAGGGAAAGGAGATTGTAAGCCGCTCTGAGACTCCTTTGAGTAAAGGGTGAGGTATAAATCCAATCTCTTCTCTCTCTCTTCCCTCTTGGTAAATTTCGGCCCATACTGGAATTCCATTGCATGATTTCATTGGCTGAAACTTAAAACATGTCACCAACTTTTTCTTCTAGAGAAATGTGTCAAAAGTAGAATTTAAGGTATGAACATGTTGCTAAAGATTTAGCAAGAAGAAAACTGTTTCATTGTGTCCACCGGTCCTTGCCACTTGGTACGGAGCTGATTGCCCACCCTCCTCTACCCCAAAGAGAAAACACAGGGGTGCTGGATGGAGCCTTTTGGGACATGTATGCAGATATGGAAGCTGTCTTACACTCAAGTCAGACCTTGGTGCATCAGTTTTGTCTCCTTGGACTGGCAGCAGATGTCCAGGATCCATGATGGGAGTTGTTTAAGGTGGTAATTTACTAAAATGGTCTGGCTTTAAAATTGTTGTAGTATCAAGAAGAGGAGTACCGAGCATGGAGTCAAACAAACAAACAAACAAGACAATTGATGTAGTGGGAGAATAATTTTCGTTTGGTCCATTTCCTTTTCTTTGGATAACATTCTTCAGGGGGATCTGAAATAAATACAGGAAGAAATAAAC
>NW_015190438.1:0-1103 GCF_001447785.1 Gekko japonicus | reverse complement strand
TAAGCCGATTTGTTCCGCATTGTGTCTGAAGAAGGCCCTAAGAGGCCAGAATGCATCAGGTCAAGTCCATTGGCCCTTGGGTGTATATGGTTTTTGAATTTTTACGTGAGGTGTGTTTGGGCCCCTATCAGTGTTCCCTCTCAGATGAGTTAGTGTGAGCCAGCTCACAGATCTTTAGCCTCCAGCTCACACATTTTTATCTCAGCTCAGGAAGGGTGTGGCTCCAGAGCAAACTCATTTATGCAGCAGCCAAATCGCTCGCTCACAACTTTTAATGCCGGCAGCTCCCAAAGGAGAATTTCTGCTCGCAAGACTCCACAGCTTAGAGGGAGCACTGGCCCCAATATGTTTATTTGTTTGTTTGTTTTATTAGATTTATACCCTGCCCTGCCCACCAAGGCACGCTTCAGAGCAGTATAAAAACAGACTGAGATCATAAAACAGCTATAAGGCGCTATGTATAAATACTACACATATGATGGCGAAACATCGTTTTTTTTAAAATCCTTTACAAATAAATACATGTATTAGCTGCTGTAGATTTCCTGGGTTGTCTGGCCGTGGTCTTGGCATTGTAGGACCTGAAGTTTCGCCGGCAGCTGTGACTGGCACCCTCAGAGGTATAACACAGAAAGATGGCGTACTCTCTGTGTCAAGGTGAGAAGAAAATGGTAGGCAGGTAATTTACATCTACTCAGGAAGGTGGGGTAGGGCTGAGTAATTTATCTTGTAGGAGTTCCCCAGGCTGTGAACATGCTAATGCAGGAGCTTTCCTGAGGAGGTTCTTTTGTATACGGATTGTTTCCTGAGGAGGTTCTAATCTTATCTGTGGTGTTATTGTCAGAGGCAGAGCCTTTTGTGTTTTTCAGGACAGGAAACCATGCCCTGTTTATTTTTAAACTCTCTTCTTTCCTGTTGAAATTGTGTTTATGTTTATGAATTTCAATGGCTACAGCGACTGGTGAAACGTCAGATCCTACGATGCCACACGACCCGGGAAATCTGCAACAGCTAATGAACTCCGGCTGTGAAAGCCTTCGACAAGATACATGACAAGATACTTCGACAAGATACATGAGCTCCCAGAGGAGATGCGGGCCCTG
>NW_015190437.1:0-1090 GCF_001447785.1 Gekko japonicus | reverse complement strand
GGTATGCATTAAATGTATGTTATGATGTGAGACCTGTGCAGAGTTGTCTATGAAATGTGGTTTCTTTGAATGGAATTCACTCTTACTTATTGCAAAGCTGCATTTTTTTTTAAAAAAAGGGAAATCATTGTTTTTGTTGTAACTAGCTATTTAAAAGATATTAACTAATCTACTCCTAAAATGAATGTTTAAACTAGGCTTCCCCAGTATTTTGAAATAAGCCTTCTAATTCTGTCACTCATGATGTATCCTTTCCAAGTGGATTATTTCTGTGATTTAGCTTGGGGATCATAAGTGATGTGGAGTTCGGATTTATTAATGAAGTGCTGCCTTTATTACACCTAATTTTCTGTTCTGACACCCAAGCACTACACAGATCGTCCAGCGGGAATTGCCACTCAAGGGGTGTGTGTAGGAGGACTGCTCGGAGCCATGACCATGACACTTGAGGTGGAGTGAGTTTGCTTTAGGGGAGCAGGAGGGGCCCTGCTAGGGAACTGCGCTCTCATCAACAATTAGGAAGCTGTCTAGCTGGCTGTTCTTGCCTGGAATGTTGGCGGAGGCTTCCGGGAACAGCCTTAACTCATCTGATAGTGTTTGCTGCCTTAGAGTTGCTTTTTTGCTCCCCCCCCCTTACAGTTTTACTGGTAGCTGTGGCCTTGAGCTGCAAGATAGTCAGGTTGCTCTCTTGCAATTCCCAAGGCTCTTCAAGAGCTCTAGTTGGATGAAGGAAGACTGGTGAATGGGAAATGGGGTCTTAGTCTGTACAGCCCCTCCCATCATCATAGTTGTTGCCGTTACTGGTCCACGTACAGCAGTTTGTGTTTATGCAGCCGTGTTATTAATCTAACTTCCTTGTAAGGATAGTGAAGCTGTACAAATCCTTCCTGGAGTCTCATTTTAAATACTGTGTCCCGTTTTTGTTGCTGTTGCCTTTTGTTGACGGAGACTGAGATCAAAACTGAAATGATTGTGGAGAGCAACAGAAATGGATTGCCGTGATGGGTAGATGCCCAAAACCAAGGTGAAAGCACTACTTGGTCCTGGGAGATTTACAGAGCCATCCGAAGAAGAGTTACACCCTTCTAAG
>NW_015190436.1:0-1070 GCF_001447785.1 Gekko japonicus | reverse complement strand
TTGTTGCCATGACACAGTACCTGGCTATTAGTACTTGGCTATTCAACACCTGGTATTGTGAATGCTCTTTTAAAACGTATTTGTATTGAAACAATTTTTTTTTTAGACAAACCATTTCGAAAAGCAGCTTCCAAGAACCAGAAATAAATCATTACTGAGGCGGCAGAGTGTCGAGGTGGCGGAGTTATTATTTGGCCCTTGAAGAGCACACTGGAGGTTGGCTCCTTGATGCTGCAGTGCTTTCATGATTCCTCCTACTGAGGAGAGGAAGGGTCAAGACCCTGTGAGGACGCTATGCCTTCAATTGTGTAGGCCTGAATGTGATACGGATCCCGGAGAGTCAGAGCAGATGAACAGAATCACGGCTGAAGCCGGACTTCAGTTCTTCAGCACTTTCAGGATTCTTCCCATTGAGGAGAGGAAGGAACTGCCAAGACCCTGTGAGGGTACAACGCCTACAATTGTGTGGGGCTGAACATGATACGGATCACTGAGAGTCAGAGCTGGTGAACAGAATCATGGGCTGAGGCAGCAAGTCAGTTCTGCAGCGCCTTCAGGATCCCTCGTCACGGCGTCTGTGCAGGCACACATTGCGTGGTCAGCCGCAGAAAAGATTGCCAAGTCATTCTAAGAAGAATAAGTTACTTTCAAATGACATAAACTACATTAAAAGAATACATGTGTCTGCTGTGTCTTTATGGGTCAAAAGGGGCCTCCTCGCAATTGTCCTGACGGTGGCTTTAAAAGCGGTGCTGATAAAGGCCCATTTTCTGTGCCTTCTCTGCCTAGGGGTTCACACAACAGAGGGCTGGGCTAGCTATCGATATATTCAGAACATCTGTACCTTGACTTGCTTCCAGCACCATCAGAACCAAAGGAGAGGCCTTATCCCAAATATGTGCTGCTCAATTTGCAACCAGCCCTAGAGCCTTATAGCTCCATAAACTTTAGTTAACACGGATGAACTCGATGTGTCATACACTTGCTCTAGGTTCAATGCTGCCATGTTTAATGTAGCCCATGTAGCCCTTTAGCACAAATGACAGAAAGTTTTTATTTATTTCTTGCCA
>NW_015190435.1:0-1043 GCF_001447785.1 Gekko japonicus | reverse complement strand
GGAAGTGAAGGACTTTGTGCTGTCTCTTATCCTCAGAATCTAGAAGGGGACTGTAGACAGTCAGAATGATATATAGATTAGGACCTGTACATCCTTTCCCTTTTATTGTTCTGATGCTGTCCTTTTGATGTGTAGATTGCCACTGTTAGGGACCAACAGATGAAGGGAACTTTGACTCCCGAAAGCTTATACTCTAAAAATCTCGTTGGTGCTACTGGACTCAAATCTGACTGTTCTTCTGCAAATCACTCTCAGGGAACCTTCCTTCCAGCTAACACCTTCTCTCTCTCCATCTTGCAACCATGCTTTCTTGCATCTTCATCCATCCTACTTAGTCAGATTAGGTTAGAATATTATCTCTACTCTATCCTGTCTAGAATGGAGTTCCTTACACTAAGGAATCATATTAGTCTACTAATGCAAAAGGCTCCATGTGAACTTTATTTCCTCAGCAGCAGCCAACACATATTCTACTGTGCTGTGTATCTTGCATACTCTGTAAATTCAAGTAGACAGCAATAATAATATGACCCCTCTCCCCCAAGGCAGGACAAAAATGAATGAAGTGCAGTCTGTATGACCAGGCAGAGGCAGGTGATACTATGACCATGGCATCAGCGCCCTGTAAACAAGCTCTGCCATTAGACCCACTAGATTGGGACGCCAGATTTCTGGCTTTCAGAACCATTTAGATTTCCTTTCCCACATTATACAGCAGCAGGAGCTACATTGTAGCATCTTGTCGCTATAAACTGTTCTGTTCCTTATAAAATATATGTGATTTATCCATGTGGTGTGACGATTTCCCATGGTAAAGGGCACATGTTGTTCACATTTCAGGGAAATGGGGTGGAAAATGTCCAAGTTACAACAACTTACAGTTTTGTCTAGATGAAGGATTTCCATTGTTTTCAATCATTTTTGCTGATAAATAATATACTTTAAAGTTAGTACTTGGGAGTGTGAACTTTTCAAATCTGAAGAGGTCACTGGGGTATGCCCTTTATTGTTTAATTTTGTTTTATTGTTTTGACATGCATCCT
>NW_015190434.1:0-1085 GCF_001447785.1 Gekko japonicus | reverse complement strand
TCAGCTTAGAGGGAACAACTGCTCATGACAGTGTTCAGGAAGCTACAGCCACTCTGGAATGCCAACGACAGGGCATAGAGGCCAAGGCCTTCCCCTGATGTTGCCTCCTGGCTCTGAGATTCAGAGGATTTAGTGCCTCTGAATGTGGAGGTTCCCCTCAGTCGCCACCCTCAGAGGCACCAAGGCACTTCCATTCCTGGCTCGTAAAACATCAGACAACCCCCCCCCCGCCCCCGGTTTAAACAGAAGTGGAATTTGGGGCAGGAAGATCAGGTGGTGTGCAATCCGTGCCCGAGTGGAGGGTCACGTCCTGTAGGAACCCCGCCCCCAAAGCACACAAGTTTTTTAAAAAAATATTGATTGACATTATGCTATTTATAGTCTACCTGTCTCGCTGAGACTCAGGGTGGATCACAAAGCGATTACATAGTAATACACAAGCAATACAGGGGAAACGGTGTAAAAAACGCTAAGAATAAACCAAAAGGAACAATGTCTGTAATATCAGGATTCAAAAATCAATTACACACAGATTTTATACAGAGATGTCCAACAGGTAAATAGTAAGCAAACATTCAACAGGTAAAGACAATATAAATTCCAATGCTTTTCAACAACAAGCGTAGATATCAATGTTTTCAGCAATAGGTACAACTGGCATTCAGCAATAGGTATAACTAACATTCAACAGGTGAAGGCAATTCCAGTGTTTTCAACAGGTAACCTACTCATCAAAAACAACACAGGGTATTCATGTATAAGTTCCAACAGGGGATGAAGATTCCGGATTTCACACTTCGTGTCGATTACTCTTCCTCAGTACAAGCTGATTAAATTGCATCCAACCTGGATTTCCAGGCTAAGTATCAGTGACCAGCTTTCCATCGTTTACTGGGCAGCATTGTGTAGGGCAACCAGTCAGTAGTCACACAGGAACATTTCCATAGTCTTAGCTTACACAGTGTAAGTCAGGAGTCCTCAACATGGTGCCCATGGGCACCATAATAGCACTTGCCAAACCTTTCCTCCTGCCCACCAAGTGTGGGTGGCTGCCCCCACGAGACAAAGATCTTCCATGGTATGAC
>NW_015190433.1:0-1103 GCF_001447785.1 Gekko japonicus | reverse complement strand
CCCGGTAACTTCAGATCTAGTTTGTTGTTGGAGACAAGAGTGCCAAGTATTAGCATTTTATGGCTCTTTGTCCTGAGCAAGAAGAAGTTAGTCTCCATTGCCCTTCTGCCATTTTCAGTCTAGCTGTAAGGATGTAGGAATATTAGCTCTTTGTTATTTTACATCCCGTATACCTTTTCCCCATGCTAGGTTGTAGTAAACTTTTATATTTAAACACACCATGGACTCTGACTCTTTAATACTCTGCTGAATGCCGATCACTCTGCTGATTGACTTTAAAATTAAAAAAGAATAACCCAACAATCATTCTAGTTGCTCTTTCCTGCATTTTATCCAATGCTATAATACCCTTTTTGAGGTGTGGTGACCAGAACTGCACACAGTACTCCAGATGAGGTCGCACCATCGATTTATACAGGGGCATGATGACACTGGCTGATCTGTTTTCAGTTCCCTTCACAAACCTGCGGGCTCTGGAGGATGGGGGGGGTGCAATTAGAAGCTGCCTCCCTGGGCAGATTTTGCACCTTGCTACTCCTGGCCACTGTTTCAGCTCACTGACCTCGAGCAGTGCAGGGGTCACAAGCGAACCAGGTGCCGGAGGATCCCCTTCCTGGGCCTGCTAAAAGCCATGTGGCTTGGCTACAGGTGTGCAAAACCATCCCCATATGCTGCTCCCCCCCAACCCGCATTGGCAAGACTTTCGGTACACAAACACTCGGTGCTATATATTCAGGGTCGTCGACTGGCCTGGAGAAACATGTCCTGTCCCTTTAGCAGGGGCTTAATGGGAAGTTATTTACCAGGTGATGTGATTTACCTCCGTGTCATGAAACGCTTTGGCTGCCCCTATCCACACATCAGGTCTCTGTTAAAAGGACAGGGCGTTCTCCGGCCAGGCAAGATATATATTTTCTGTGCTCTCTGAGCCCTTTGAGGCCTAGACACACACACCTTCAGTACAGGCCACCTGGCTCAACCATCCGGCGTAAGAATATCAGAGGAGCCCTGCAGGATCAGACCAGTGGCCCATCTAGTCCAGCATCCTGTCTCAAATAGTGGCCAACTAATTACTCTGGATGGAGCTGCGGTGGCTCAAGTGG
>NW_015190432.1:0-1099 GCF_001447785.1 Gekko japonicus | reverse complement strand
TGGCGTCTCTTATGTTCTTATGTTAATTATGTTAGATTTGAAAGCTGGGCCTACTTGTAACCAACCCACCATTAAAATAAAATTAACTGTTCTTGCTATTCAGTGCTTTTATTCAGTGGCATAAAAAAGACAACAGACTTGAACAACAGGAACTAAATCTTCCCCTTTGAATGACTGCAAGAGGGGAATGTTTAAGGCTACCCAAAGAGAAAAGCTAGCTCCTCTTAGAGAAAGGTTGTATCTTCAACCTTTCTCTGATGAGATACGTTTTTGACAAGAAGGGAGCAATTCATGTTAGGAAGCATTCAAAACTGGTTCCCTGCTTGCAATCTGAAGTGGTACACACTACCATGTGGATTTTCTTGAACTGTTAGCAGGTCTCCTGCTCTATTAAATAAGCTTTGCCCATTTCCACATGTCCCCCCAATTCTTTACACTCCCTCCCAGATCATCTACATCAGGGGTCCAGAACTTTTCTGAATCTGCAGGCACCACTGTGATTCTGACTGGGGTAGTGGATGCAACCACAAAATGGCTGCCACAGGAAGTGAAGCCAGGCACAAAATGGCTGCTGTAGCTTACCTTTAGTCAACCAGTGGAAATCCTTGTGCTGTGGCGGTAAGTGCTGCCAAAGCAATGTTTTTTAAAATCTGCATAGCCAATCAAATCTCCAATGGCCAATCAGAAGTGTTGCTAGACAGAAGCTGCATCTCGTTCTACACACTTTCTAAACATTTCTAAAAACATCTTGTGGACATTAGGAAAGGTGTTGATGTGTACCATAGCATCCCCGGGCACCACAGTGGGGACACCTGATCTACATTCTTCCTTCAGATCCTTCCTCAAAACATAACTCATCCACAGCTGAAAGCAAGCCTAACACATGGCACAGTATCTGATTTTTCTTGACAGCATTGCTTCTCTCCCCTTTCCCCTACTACTACATCTCCTGCTTTCAAAATTCAAGGCCAGATTTTCACTGGAGGGGTCTGACCTTTTTTGCATTAAAATACTCCATAAAGTGCAAATTACATTGACACTGCAGTATAAATTACAGCATTATCATCAACCTTCTGAACAAAAACAGCAAGTCCAGGGG
>NW_015190431.1:0-1097 GCF_001447785.1 Gekko japonicus | reverse complement strand
GGGGCTGAGGCCAGTCACAAAATTTTGGAGGTTTCCAAGTCAACTGCCTTCCTGTGATGTTGAAACTGTTCCCTGAATGGCTGCTTCCTGTAGATACAGAAAAGATAGCTCTTGGCCTGCTCTGAAGCCCCTTCTGTTTTGAGGTGTAGGAAAGTCAAGACGAGCACTTCACTTTGGAGAAGAAGGAAGTGGGCCCCAAGAAACACAGCATTGGGTACCATGTCACCCATAGATGCATTATGTTGGAAATCAATGCCTTAGAACTACAGTTTTCAGGGTTCCCTGGGAAAGGGAATGATAGCTAAACCAGCTGAAATCTATAATGTAGTGACACTCTACATCTGTTTTAACTGTATACAGTTCCACTTTGGCCATAAAAAAACCAAAACACAATCAACAACAGTGTGTGGAGGGCATTGAGAGATTACGCCCCTCAACTCATGCTTGCCATACTCACTGGAAGTCCAGGATCCCCCATGTCACCTTTCTCACCAGGAACACCATCAACACCCTATATAGAAGAAGAGAGGTGAGATTCAGCATTGAAATCTATCCATCCCCTCCTGTTGAACATCTCGCTCGACTAGACCGGAGACTACACAGAATGAGAAAGAGGTAGCTTTCTGCCCCTTTACCTAAATCTGGGCTTACTCCTTCTCTATTCCAAATCTGAAGAGTTCATACAAAATAGGGCTGGATGAGGGAAGGCAAGGAAACTTGGATTATTATGTTCTACACAACTTGTACAATAGCAAGGGAAGGATCCAAAAGCCCTGTTGATCTTCATATCAATTGGCTGGCAGTCCAGATGAAGGAGGAGGACCAGTGTGAACAGAGACAGAGACAGATGCACCTGTGGAGCTGCTGCCATGATGAATAGGATGTACAAGAAGCGGGGATTTGTGGGGGGGGGAGGAGCTTTACGTAGAGGAGGAAGCCACCGCGGGTGAATCTGCTCCCCTTCTCCTCCCGCCCCTGCCTGGCATCGACAGCGAGGCCCGGGCGACTCCCAGCCACCAGGCCGGCCAAACTTTGCCCGCCCCCCGGCTCAAACGGCAAGGCCAGCATAGCTCCCAGCCGCCAGGCCCACCAAACCT
>NW_015190430.1:0-1160 GCF_001447785.1 Gekko japonicus | reverse complement strand
AGTCCCCTGCCAAGGAGGTGAGTGCCATTCGGCAACCCCAGTGAGAGCCCATCAGAAGCTGCTGCTTCCTCCAGGAGAAATGGTCTGGAGAGGAGTTGTAATTTCAGGAGGACTTAGGGTTGCCGGGTCCTTCCAGGCTGGGAAATCACTGGAGATTTTGGGGATGGAGCCTGGGACGGTCAAGGGCCTCAGTGGGGTCCAAGGCCACAGCGCCCACCCTCCAAAGCATCCATTTTTCTCTCCAGGGGAACTGATCTCTCTACTCTGGAGATGAGCTGTAATTCTGGGGCATCCCCAGGTCCCACCTGCAGGCTGGCATCCCTAACTCTTTACCGAGACATTATTAATCCAAACAGGAAGGGAAATATTTACCCACACACTGCAATGTGATTAACATATTCCCAGTGTGTTACCCGCCCCCCCCCGGTGGGGCATGATGTCACTTGTGACATCACAAAAATAATAAATAATGATAAAATAAAAAGTGAGTTGAGCAGCCCCACTTAGCTACAACGCTGGCCAGCCAGTTCCTCTGGACAGCCAGCAACAGGGCACAGAGGCCAAGGCCTTTCCCTGATATTGCCTGGCTCTGGACTCAGAGGTTTAGTGCCTCTGAATGTGGAGGTTCCCCTCAGCCACCATGGCTAGTAGCCATTGATAGACTGATCCTCCATGAATCTATCGAATCCCCCTTTCAAGCGGTTTATTCCCGTGGCCATCACTACATCCTCTGGCAGCGAATTCCACATTTGACGTGGATTGAAGTCATGCGGATTGACGTGCCGATAGGCTTTTGCTTTCCAACAGTGCCTCTCAGTTCATCGCATCTGAACACACCACAAGACACATTATAATAGATCCTTGAGTCTCACAAAAATATTGAGCAAAAATTACAGAGCTTGGAGCAGGAGAGGAATAGTTGCTCTCTGAGCATATCCCTAGATACTCAGAAGTAAATCTTCTCTAATTTCAATGCGACTTACTTCCCAAAGCAGACCTAATAGAAATCAGTAAATCTGTTGTCCTGCCTGCACTTTATTTAATATAAGATAAACCACAAATAATAGATGTTCCATGTTTTCCTTTGTTCCTGCATACTTAATAGCAGCAGCAACAATGACATTCAGCATCGACATTTTTATTTATTTATTTATTTATTT
>NW_015190429.1:0-1156 GCF_001447785.1 Gekko japonicus | reverse complement strand
AAACTGGGCCTTCTAGTTTTCCTGTGCCTTAACTCTCTCCCTCACTGTCTGTTGCTTTTGGGCATAAGTCTCTCTGCCAACTAATGTTCCCTCTAAGCTGTGGAGTCTTGTGAGCAAAAATTCTACTTTGTGAGCTACTGGCATTGAAGTTGTGAGCGAGCAATTTGGCTAATTTGTATAAATTAGTTTGCTCTTGAGCCATCCTTCCTGAGCTAAGGCAAAAATGTGTGAGCCGGAGGCTACAAAACTGTGAGCTAGCTCACACTAACTCAAGCTTAGAGGGAACACTGCATATGGAGCAGTTCATGCATCTGATGAAGCGGGGGCTAACTTATGGCAGCAGAAACGACTCCGTCTTTCGAGTGGCAGAAGCCTTATTTTAATGATCTGAGCTATTTCCAGGTATTGACCTCTTTCCGGATCATTCTGGAAGCCACGGAGGGGAGGGCAACGCTCTGCTTAGGCAAGGCCCCCAGTGCGCTGGGAAATGTGCTTATGCGGGCCCGCTGAAATGTGTGCACAGCTCTTCTTTGTTTCAGCAGTCGAACTTCCTGGTGGGTTCTGCCTCCTTACCCGCAATCGGCGCGTTGCTTCCTCCAGAAGGTGGCACAGGGACGGTGCTGCGGGTGCACAGGGCAGCCAATGGGGGTGTCCCTCTCGGAGACTTTTGTGGCAGGGACGCTTGGCAGAGAAGGGCGTGTGCTTTAGCAGAAGCAAATCCCGGCATGCGGCAAGGTGAGGGGATGCCTCAGAGGTTGCCGTGAAGGGAGGCAGAAAGATCTGTGCTCTGGCGGGGACACCGTTCAGCGGGCCACACTGTGCCCAGCCCGGGACCAGGGAAGAGAAGCATTCTTTTATAGCACAGGTATTTGTTTAGCAGGATGGCCCCGTGGCTGCGGACACCTGTCGGTGAGCGGAAGGGGTCAGGCATCTCATTTCTGGCGTCTGGTGCCAAAATCTTAGGTCCCTCGGGTGAAGCCAGGGGTTGCGGCCTCCCTAGGTTCCTCCAGGCCACCTGGACACATAATGAACACAGGAAGTGGCCTTTTACGTTGAATCAGACCACCGGACCATCAAGGTCAGGATTTCGGACTCAGAACGGGTGTCTCGGGCAGAGGTCTTTTGACATCACTGTTGGGTATTACAAGTTGAAAAC
>NW_015190428.1:0-1094 GCF_001447785.1 Gekko japonicus | reverse complement strand
GAGCTAGCTCCCTCCCCCTCCGTCGATACTGTTTGGGGATTCGGATATACGCTTTGCCAAATAGCCAGTCATAAAGGAATTAGCACTCACGCTTCATTCCACATCTGCTGCAGAGGTGAGGAGAGCTTTATTTCCATTGGATCACTTATTCACTCACCCAGTGTACGCCTCTTAGTGTCATAATGGCGCTGCGACGGTGGGACCTCTCGGAACTCGGAAGTGCCTCAATTCCTTGGCTGCAGCCTCGGGAGAGGCAACCTCCAGTGCCCCAGGCTGGGAGTCCCCTACAAGGACTTCGCGGGGGGTCCGGCTCAACCTGCCCCCCTCTCATCTGCCAGGTCATGGGCCGCTCCTTTTGGAGCACCGAAGAAGCACGCCCGCCATGGAAGTCACCGAAACCGGAAGTCACAAATCTCGTTAGAACTTCACAGCTACTACATCTATTCTTATTATTCTTCATTTAATCTTATTTTCTCAGTACTTAAGTTTTAACCAGTCATAAAATGCCCTCCAAGATCCCATAAATTCTTCCATTTTCCCCTCTTAATATATTTGTCAATCTATCCATTTCAGCACATTCCATAATCTTCAATATCAACTGCCAATGTAGCTGTTAAAGGCACAGGAGCTCTGGTGCAGGGGAAGTCAGCAACCCTGGTTCCTGTAGCTTACATTTTTTCTCCCAGCTTCTAGGTATGCATTTCCCAAAATGTCTTGAGATCCAATCCTGAAGTCAACCTGTTGGAACACCTACTCTGATGCCATCCTTAGTAATTAACAGTGCAATCCTAGGAAAAGTTGTACTCTATTATAAACGTTGAAATCAGTGGCCTTAGAAAGGTGTAGCTCACTTAAGGAATGCACTGTAGTCCCCTTGTACTAATTGGCTGATTAAAATGAACATTGGCTCATGAATTAAAACAATAATTCTTAAAGGTATGGGAGGAGAAGCATTCTTGTTTTTAGCAGGCATTGTATAAATGCTCTGCCTGTGCACAAGATGGAGATGCTTTTTAAAGGAACAAGAATGAAGGGGAATACCTGCTACCTGTCAGGAATTCATAATCAAAATTAGGGTGGGTTCATGGCTCAGG
>NW_015190427.1:0-1108 GCF_001447785.1 Gekko japonicus | reverse complement strand
AAAATAAGAGGGGAACCCTACTATCTAAGGAGTCTTGATTGGAGGAGGGGGTGGGGTCCTCATACAAGCCCAATGTGTGCCTGCACAGAAGACACTTGATGAATAACAGATACAGGTTACCACAACCCTGTTTGATCTGATTAAGAAAACTGCTGTTCTAAGGAACGATGGCCTGAAATACAATAATATTTTAGTGTAATGACATGTATAACTCTTGATAAATAATAATGGTAGTAATTCAGGGAATCACATATATATGCACTGTGATGATTTGTGGAACTAGGGCAAAAGTGTATTATAAATGTTTCTATCACAGCAATGGATAATGCATCCAAGTTTTTACAAAATCATCCAAGGGAAAGCACGCAATACCTGTTAGCTGGTAATCATTTTGCTGCTGATTTCAATAAACCAGAATAAATTATATAAACTGCACTGTCTCTAATCAGATATAATTTTAAAGAAACAACCAGATCCATATATGCCTGCGAGTTATAATTAAATACATTACTGTATTCTAGTTTAGTGATGAAATTAATTATGAATGAGTCATTGGAACAGTGACTCCATTGTGAAAAGATTAAGAAATGAAAAAGTTCAAACCAACTGGCAAGATCTGAACTTTAGATGCATATTGCCTATACCAAGGATTATGCTAGCATTTTCTTCCATCTCCAGTCCCAGATTATGTTGTTATTCACTGAACTTTTTCATACCTCTGTTCACAGGCATGTCATTTCATATACACAAATTGAAAATTACGGAGATTAAAATAGACTGACACAACAAAATAGTTCTTTAAAGTTGAGCTGGATATCTTAGAAGACATCTGTGTCCAGTTATGAAGACATAAGACATTCTGTATTTTACAGTATATCATGTTCATTGAACTAAAATGAACTTTTGTTCTGGTAATAGACATATAGTGCTAACAGTGTTTAATAAGGTGGCTTTTAAAACTTGTATACCTCCCTTGTTTCAGACAGTCCTTACCAAGAGTTTCACTGTATTATTGCTCCAAACTGTTTTATTAATTTATTTTAAAGATATAAACTGTTTTACATCCATCTCTCTTCTGTTGAATCATATAAAATCCATAGGGATGTTA
>NW_015190426.1:0-1165 GCF_001447785.1 Gekko japonicus | reverse complement strand
CAGCCCTGACTTGTTCCAGTGCCAAGAAGCAAAGCTCTCTGTCACTGTGACCGGCTGTTGTAAAATGACTCACCAATGAAGCATTCTTTTCAGATGGATTCAGCTTTTGTGCTCCCCTACAATTGCATATATGGGGTTCCTTGAATTGCTTTAATGGAATACTTTCTTTGCTTAAGAGAGTCATAGCAAAAATCTGTGTGAAGCATCAAGCCACAAACTAAACACCCCCCACATTGCCAGCTGGTATACTCCTACCATCCACTCAAGCCTGTATTGCAGGGGATGATTTTAAACTGCTTCTAACAAGCCTGTCTCTCAGGTTTTTAGATCTGCAATAGACAAAGAGGGGGGCTGCCTTACATCTGGGAATGTTGGCAAGTAGGTGCCAATGTTTTCTGATGATGTTGCCTAAATAACCTGGGACCAAAATTTATTTATTTATTTATTTTTGGATTTATATCCCGCCCTCCCCGAAGGCTCAGGGCAGCTAACAGCGAGGCACGAGTGCCAAAGTTAAAACAGATAAAAAAAAATAAACTCCAGAACCAAACAAAGGTTAGTGAAAAGGAGGGCCAATATTAAAACCTTTCCATAAAAAGAAGTACATGTATGTATTGATAATAACAAATTTAAATCACATATATAGGGGCCCAATTACAACCAATGTATATAAAACATACGTAACAATAAAGGTAAAGGGCTTAAAAAGTTGACTTTACGCATTTCGGCCAAATAGGCCTTCCTCAGAGGTCATACATATGTGGCAAGATGGTTAATAATTATATTCACATAAACACAATCAGAAATATATACAAAGTATAGATTCAATAAGGACCATAAAGTAAATTGCTGTAAAAAATAAATTGTCCAGAAGTAAAATCACCAGGAGAAGACTCTTGAGAGTCCCTTGGACTGCAAAAAGATCAAATCAGTCAATCCTAAAAGAAATCAACCCTGACTGGGTCCAAAAATTACATTCTTTGATAGTGTTCCCACAGTATTCACAAGTAAAAAGCAATTTTACAGCAATTTACTTTATGGTCCTTATTGAATCTATACTTTGTATATATTTCTGATTCTGTTTATTAACCATCTTGCCACATATGTATTTTATTATCAATAAATACATGTACTTCATTTTATGGAAAGGTTTTAATATTGGCCC
>NW_015190425.1:0-1101 GCF_001447785.1 Gekko japonicus | reverse complement strand
TCTTCTTCTTCTTCTTCTTCTGTCATTCTGGTAGTTAAGCTGCCATGAACAACAGGATTCCCCTTCCCTTTTATGCTTATCTCCTAGCTTCTCTTGCACACCAGAGGTTCAGAGGTCTGGTTGTTTGTGGAGGTGAGCTGGAGGCTTGGGGGGGGCTTCTGTTTCCTTCTCCCCTTCCCCTCTCCATCAGCTCTCCTCTTCAGAACGAACAGAATCTGGTCAGCAGCCCAGCAGTCTTCAGCACTGGGGGCAGGATTTCCTAACTAGTCAGTTCATACCAAACGTCAGTAATAAAATAAATCTTTAACAAAGATACATAAATCCTAGAAAGCACACAGAACCGGAAACCATCAGTAGACAGACATACAAAGTCTGAGTCCTTTAAGACAAACACGAAAGGTTATACCCGGAATAAAACTCGGTTGGCCTTAAAGGTGCCTCACTGGACTCAAACTTTGTTCTGCTGCTTCAGACCAACATGGCTGGCCACCGGCAGACAGATAAATCAGGCAGAATACTACAAGGAAAATATGAAAAGGTACCTTGCTGACCAATCCTATTACAAGAACCTCAACATTCTCCTCCTGGGGACAGGCCTGCCTAACAGGGCCTGTCCATGATCTCAGTCTTAACACAGCCTGGATTCTGGTCTTGGCTACACAACTCCAACAAAGGCTAACAGGTTTATAGAGTTTCCTGGAGTGTGGGAGTGTCTTTTTTGACTCAACCAGAATTTAGGGGCACAGGCCCAAGATTTCCCTCCGTGCTTGCTATTGACTGCCCACTTCAAAAGCCTGGATATCGGAGATTAAGGTCCCAAGGGGGAGAATTAGTAATGGTCCATCTGTGGTACTTGTCAGTTTAGCCAAAATGGCAAAATGAAGGTGGGATTGAGTTTCCTTTGATTAGCTCATATAGGCCATCATATACCTGTCTCTCTCTTCTTGCTGGGTTTAATATTAGGGTTTAATTGCCCTCATACCAGCAGATAAACCTGAGTTATTCTAGGGGCACATTTATCCTTTCATAGTAGTTACAGTGTCAGACTAGGGTCTGAGAGACCTGGGTTTTCCCACGGAAGCTGGCTGGGTGACCTTGGGC
>NW_015190424.1:0-1097 GCF_001447785.1 Gekko japonicus | reverse complement strand
TAATTAAGAATTGCATATCATGAAAAAATTATGCTCAGTCCCTATTGTAACACTTGTCTTTGTCTATTTTCAGTACATGCCATTGGCTTTATTATACAAACCATAAAGGAATCTGTCTAATTATTTCTTGGACTAAAGGTCCATCATCAACGTCTCCGCACGCTCTTGCCCTGATCACCACAACATTTTAAAAAGAAGAATCTTGCATTTTTGCTAACTACTACTACCATTTGATCATTTAATGGGGGACGGGGGGAAGGTGAAGACTGCATGGAGAACTAAAGAGATCACACAAAAGGTTTATTTTTTGTATTTCAAAATTCCAGTAATTTCACCATATTACTAATCCTTAAAGTTCGGTTGTAAGTAAAACAGGAGTGGGAAACCATTGCCTGTGAAGTAGTGACAGGTAGCAGCATGGAGGTACTGGTGAATGTATGCACGTTCACATGATGGATATCAGACAACCTTTTATCCCAAAGGTCATATCTGAACTGCATGTTGGATCTCAGTCTCCCACCATTTCCTGCTGCCGTAAACCAGAAGACTCTGCTGCCCTTGCCAACTAAATGCCAACTCTTGATGTTCTCCTAGTTTGGCTTCCTCTAATTTAGAGTGCATTTCTAAGCAGAGTTACACCCTTCTAAGTCAACTGAAGTCCATAAGCTTACTAGGGTACAATGCTTTTTGGCAGGGCTATCGTTAGCATATCCTGAGGTGGGACAGCTGCTAACACCCTGGTCTTCTGGTAGGGCCCACGGTTGCCACCCTCCACCTTCTCAAGTCCCCTGCTGCCCATCTACTTGTTGTGAGTCCTCCCACCACCCTCACTCCCAGATGCATGCACAGCCAAACATAGTCAGGGAAGGGTAGGCGTGCACTGGGAGGACTGGGAAATGAACAAGTGGATGGGGAAGGATAGATGGCTAGATAGTGGGGGAAGAAAATGCAGGCAGGTGGATAGGGAGCTGTGAGTGGGGGACACAATGGCAAGTAGAGTAGGGGAAGGGGACCCCAGGGCCCGCTGAAATGTGGAACCAGCCCTGTTGTTTAGAGTATTGCAGTATCAGTCAATCTTCCTATGCTGGTTGTTATTG
>NW_015190423.1:0-1085 GCF_001447785.1 Gekko japonicus | reverse complement strand
GATGTGGAAGTCCAGGTTGGGGATTTAGAGGAAAGGGGCTTTCTAGGCAAGCAAAAGGACCACTTTTCTTGTGGAATATTCATGTGACCTACTTTTTCTTGATTCTTGCCTCCTTAATTTAAGGTTGCCAGGTCAACCTGCGAGTGGGTTGGGGGCAGGGACATGGTGGCAGTGGCGGCTTCGCAAATGTGATGGCATCGCTTCCAGAGGGAAAATTTGGAAGCGACAGCAGTAGCTCTAGGAAACACCAGAAACAGAGCTTTCACTGATTCCTGAAGCTACCACTGCCACTTCTGCGTGCTCCCCGGAAGTGACATCATCACACTTGTGACACCAAGGCGGGGGATCACTGGGAAGCACGGTCGTTTGTGATCACCCCAGCCACCCAATTCCCGTTGGTATTAGGGGGCCCTTGGTTGCATGGACATGATCCCTATATCCTGTGGGATGAGGGGGAGGTGCAATTCATCTCCCCTCGGTGTCAAGAGCACTGTTGGAATCCCATTTGGGGCCCGCAGGCCGTAGTGGAAAACCCGAGGATTTGTTTGGCTCACGAGGAGCTGCAATCCATACCCCCTGAATACTGGGACTTAGCCAGGGTTTTCGAGGAAGAAGAAGCGAACGAGCTGCCCCCCCATAGACACTCAGATTGTAGCATTGAAATATTGCAGGGCCAGAAACTACCTAAAGGGCGCATTTATGCGATGGGCCCGGCCGAGAAAGAGGAACTGCACAAATTTATCGACAATAAACCTAGCCCGGGGCTTCATCCGCCCAGCCTCCTTCCCCTTTGCAGCCCCCGTGTTGTTCCGGAAAAAGAAGGATGGGGGATTTAGACTTTGTACGGACTATCGAGGACTAAACGCAGTGTCTTCGACAAACACCTACCCCATGCCTTTGATCAAAGATCTATCAGTTGAAGCAGCTAAAGGGAAAATCTTTTCAAAATTAGATCTACAGGATGCGTACTTCCGGGTACGCATCAGGGAGGGGGATGAGCACAAGACAGCCTTTAACACACCCCTCGGGCAGCTCGAATACCGGGTGATGCCGTTTGGATGTCAGGGGGCTCCGGGGGTCTTCAT
>NW_015190422.1:0-1100 GCF_001447785.1 Gekko japonicus | reverse complement strand
TCTGACTTTCAGATCTCTCTCATCTAAACTTTGAGAAGAATTCTGACAAACTAACATTGGCGACTTGGTTCAGGGCCAAACTACATGTTGCCTGTGAGCTGGGGTCGGGATTCCTCCCACCATGAGTTGGGTTGGGATTCCACCTGGGCAATGCGTGTGTGGATACCCGCAGTGGGACAAATATGGCCCCCAGGGCCATTTTGGCTCAGTTAAAATGGCGTGGGAGGAAAGGCTGAAGCCCCTCCCCACTCTTTTCATGCTCCTGAGTTGAATCTGGGGCATGCTTGGGAACATTAGTTTTGCAGCATCGTATCTGTCTGATGAAAGGACATGTGTTCAGCTTGCGTCACAGATTGGCTGCGGTCACACACGCTAAGTAATCCATTTTCAATCCACTTTCAATGCACTTTCCAACTGGATTTTGCCAGTTCACACAGTAAAATCCAGTTGGAAAGTACACTGAAAGTGGATTGAAAGTGGATTAGTTAGTGTGTGTGAACGTAGCCATAATGTGTAGTTTGGCCTTCATACGACTGGTTAAAGTCACTATTGTATGAACACTGGAAAGTACCGATCGCTTTGTAAAGCGGTTTTCCTGTGATCTCTCTTTCACTTTGACGTGGGTCCAGGTTATCTGCAAGACCTTGGTGTTCTTAGAATTCTTAACTACAAGCAAACCATGTCTGAGTTCTTCTCAAAGTTTAGGTGAATAGAGATTTAAGAGTTCAAACAATTCTAGTAGCAGTGACTATAAAGGAAGTTGGGAAAAAATATTCTGAATGAGTGCAAACATGGCATGCTTATTTTGCAGTTTAGCTTCCTCTTTTCCAGTCCAAATGTTTGGTATGTGTTGGTTCCTGATCTTACTGCTAGGACAACAGCCTCCCTAAGAATTACATAATGAAGCAAAGTATGTTCGCTAAATTTGTTTTTTGTTAAAATATGTTTGTTAAAGCCCTACATTTATTAAAGCAAGATTTTATCGACAGCTCTAGCACTCTCAAATACGACTTTTACTTCTGGAAGGTGGCTGCTGCTTCTGCTGAGCCCCGTTGCCAGAGCGACGCGTACCGTCATGTCCTGGCGAAGGCGGGTGCAAC
>NW_015190421.1:0-1178 GCF_001447785.1 Gekko japonicus | reverse complement strand
TCCAACCAGAAAGAACTGAAGCATAGCATTAGCATTAACAGTACAGATTAATCCTGGGGTGTCAAACATACGGCCTGGGGGCCGGAGCCAGCTCGTCCAGGTCTCTCATCCAGCCCGCAAGCAACTGGTGCAAGGGAGGTGAAATATATCAGACTCAGGCAGCTCTTAACCAAGTGAATTCAGCTTCATTTAACCAGAACAAATCAACACAAGAAACCATAGGAGCCTGAGCTCCTTTTAAACACCCCCGGGCTGGGAAGGCCACGCCCAGGTGAACGGTAAGAACCAATCATATTTACAAGATAAAGACCAATCATTGTTGTTCCCTCCAGTCACAATCTTTAGCTCTGATTGGCCCGCTGTCCGAAGCAGCCAATCCGAACGTGAGCATTAGGATACCAGCTTTTAATATACCTTTGCCTGAAGCTAGGCGTGCAGTAGAAACCATAATATGTAACAGGCTCCTAGTGGAATACCGAGTCAGGTTCAGGGTTTTGACCTTTGAGGCCTTGAGCGGTCTGGGAGCTGCATATCTCCGGGACCGCCGCCTCCGGTATGTGGAGTCAAGAGGCAGAGTTCAAATAGTGGAGGGATGGCAGGAAAGGAAGAGAAAGAGAAGGCATGGTGGGTTTTCCCCTCTCCCACCTCCTCCAACCACAGCTTAATGAGGACGGGTGAAGCCACTGCATAAGGGGGGGTGGAGCCGAGCAGCCAGCATTGCCACTGCCACACCTACCAGCTTCACATTTTTTCCAACGGCGACTGTGAGGGGGGTTGGTGAGTGCGGGTGCATGGTTCTCCCAGATTAGAGTCCCTGCTCCTAACCACCACGCCAAACTGGCTTTAATCATTTCTCCAAGTAAATTGGTGATCCGGTTTGTAAACAGTGCAGCAGTTTTACCCGTGTAGAAAGGCCCACTTGAATAAATCAGTTTTGCATAGTTCATGGAAAGCCAGGAGACTGGGAGCCTTCCTGACCTCCTCAAGCAGGCCATTCCATAAGGTGGGGGCCACAGCAGAGGAACCCCTGTTGCAGGCAGTTGTTGGTTTTGCCCATTTGCAGGTTGGCACCTACAGAAGGCCCTGCTCAGATCAGTGGAGCAGTCATGGCAGAGCAGTGGAGCAGTCATGGCAGAGGAGAGGGACCCATAGACGGGGGTCATTTCGTAGAAAAAGAG
>NW_015190420.1:0-1120 GCF_001447785.1 Gekko japonicus | reverse complement strand
CATTTCCAACATTTATCAGAACAGTTAGATTAACTTCAGAAAGGTTAACTTGAAGCAGCTGCAAGCCCCGGAAAGTAAGAAGAGAGGTCCCACATAAGATGAAAGACAAAGCAAGCAACGGGCAAGGAGGCTCAGCCTCTAACGGATATGCCAGCTGCCAGGTGTACCCAAGTGAGAGAATTGTCTTAACCTCCTTCCCTCCCACATCCTCTTCCATGCAGAGAACAATAACCAGCAACTCTAACTGCGGCATCACTTTGGCAGAGCACCTAGCACAAACGCCACCGCCTGCTATGCTTTTAGTTTTTGTTTGGCAGGGCTCTGAGGTTTTGTGTTTTTTTTTTTTAATAGTTTATTTATCTATTTTCCAAAACAAAATTACAAAAAACAAATTCTTAATACAGAGTATCCTTTGGAGATTCTTTACACATTTTTTCCATCCATCCATCTATCTAGTTTCTGCCATCTTTTTTAAACACATTTTCATCTTTTGCCAACAGTATCATATTTTGTTTATCCATTTCTTTAATTTCCATAATTTTTGTAATCAACTCTTCTCTACCTGGTATTTTTTTTCTGATTTCCAGCATTTAGCTAAAAGAATTCTAGATATATTGAGTATATACAGTATCACACACAAATCGTTATATTTAATCCCTTCTGGCAACATATTGAGCAGATATATTTCTGGATCTAGCCTCAGATCTATTTCTACTATTAGCTGCTGTATGGTTTTCCAAAATTTAGTGAGGCAGACAGTCATTTGATAGGTGCAGCTTTCCCTGCCACGGCGACTCAGCGACTGTTTGCCGTTTGTGCTCCAGTTCAACGCACTGGAACTCTGCCAGGACAAAGGAAACGCGGCCGTCCAGATTGATCGTTCTGCTGGAAAAGAAAGTGACTATTAAGCCTGTCGGTCCAGCACAGCAACACGGCAAGCGGAACAGGATAATGAAAGGAGAACTACTTGGAGGCTTCTCTGCGTCTGCTGATGGCTTTTCTCTCTGCTTTGTCTCGCCTGGCTGCCTTCCAGCATCATACAGCCCTGCTGCCATACCCGTGACCAAAAATCGCTTATCTAGAATGACTCACAGTCTGATTCTGGGTTTGATTCACTTCC
>NW_015190419.1:0-1114 GCF_001447785.1 Gekko japonicus | reverse complement strand
CACATGCCCTTCTCACACATTAAGCTTTTGCACAACCAGTACAACAGATCCACCTTTCTCTGTGCACACATGTCTCCATATGGCCGCTGCTTTCAAAGGATTAGGACAAACGTGTGTTCAAGGCGTGAATGGGCACATCTCTGTGTTAGATTACTGGCACACACATGAGTGTAGGATTGAGAACACGTGGCATAAAGTGTACCCGTACGTGTATTGTTCTGTATATTCCCATAAGTGTCTTGGGAATCTCAGGAGAAAGGCAGACACAACAATATACCTAACATGGTGCAGGGGTTGCAGTATCGGACTAGGATCTGGGAGACCCAGATTCGAAACTCCACTCTATCATGGACGTTTGTAGAGTGATCTTAGGTTAGGCAGAGAGTGTGGGACTGGACCATCTCACAGGGTTCTTGTGAGGATAAAATGGAGGAAAATTTTGATAGCAGCCAAGGGCTTGATCACGACTAAATGGAAGAAGAAACACCAACACTCTTACAATGGTACAAGAACCTTTGGTACTACTTTATTCTTCTTGATAATGGGGGGGGGGGGATTCAGACCAGTTATTGACTATGGAGAATCCACAGTATCAATCTAAATTTCTAGAACAATAGATTCCCTTTCTGAACTATGTGACCAATAGGAATAATCTGGACATGGCAATTTCAACCAACTAGAGTTTCATGGCCTTATTTTAAGAGTATGCCTATTTCAATGTGTAGTGTTAACACTTGGACTATCCACCGGTATAGGACAGCAGACAGAATCATATGGTGAAGCCACCATCTTTATTACTTAAATTGTTAAATAGCCACTCATAATGTTTGCACTCAACCTTCTTGTTGCGCTCAACCTTCCTGTGTAATACATTTATATTCTTGTTAACGTATCATGTACTTGCTGCTTAGAATTTTCTGGAAAAAATGTTAAAATAAAAAGTTTTTTTTTAAAAATGGAGGAAAGGTGAACAATGTAAGCTGCTTTGTGTCCCGAATTAGGGAAATAGACAGGGTGGCAATGCAATAAATGGGCATGTGTATGCTACTTGTGAAAATGTGCAAACTTGGGAAAACACTTCCCACATGTTGCCTGTGTGTATGCGTATATACAT
>NW_015190418.1:0-1104 GCF_001447785.1 Gekko japonicus | reverse complement strand
ACAGCTACAAATGGAGAAGGCAAACTTGGTCCTTTGATTCCAAGGTGTCCCAGAATTCAAAGGAGAGAATCTGAAGCAAGTGATGAGCGATGCATTAGCCCCAGTGACAGATTGGAAGGCGGAGTATCTTATGAGCGAAATGGATGTGGCCTACAGGTCCTATTCCGTATACATAAAGAAGAATAATCTGCCTGGGGAAATAGTAATGAGATTCTCGAAGAGGCACGTGAGGGATTCTATCCTGAGAGCGACGGCAGGGACACCCTTGAAAATTGGGGACAGACATCCCATTTGAAATAAGACAAAAAAGAAAGAAATAGAAAGATTTAACTCTTTTTCTTCAAACAAATGCAATTAGCTACCGGTGGTTATAGCCAAAGGGCATAACCTTCAAACTTCAGGATAAAAAAGAAAAGATTGACTCTGTTTCCAAAGCACGTGAGTTTTTGAGAATCCAGTTGGGCGAGCCAGAAGAGGTGGATAAAGAGGAGAAGGACAGTAAGTCCAGTGGCGAGCTGGACTCAGGGTCTTCTGGAGAGGACTCTCTTTCTGAAAAAAGAGCGGCTGCCCCTAAAAGTCCATATAAACTGAGGGGGAAAAAAGAAAAGAAAAAATGAAGGCTGAAGGACTCTGAATTGTGCCCTTGAAAATATGGTTTTTAATAATGGGATGCTCTGGGGTTTCTCTCTAACAGTTAAATCTAAGTGTTAAAAGATATTTTAGCATGTCTGACTAAGTTCAAAAGATATCAGCGATTTAAGGAATGATTTTGTACTTAAGCTGTTTTAATGATCTCCTTCTCTTGGGTTTTTAGTCAGTAGTGGTTATCTTTACTTTCTCTCTAATTGTAGTTTCCTTCCCCTATTTCTTTGTAGTTTGTAGTCTAATTTAAAAAGCAATAAAAAAACCCCTCCGCGGGGGCCTATATATACACACACACACACACACACAAAAAAAGCCCAGAGCATTCACCGAAAACAGCAGCGTACACAAGAAAGAGATGTCTGTTGACCACCACCTGCAAGACCCCAAAAGGGCATTCAGGGGGTGGTGCTGAACAACGGAACCTGGACAATGTTTATTCCCTTCTGCAAGATAATAAAA
>NW_015190417.1:0-1079 GCF_001447785.1 Gekko japonicus | reverse complement strand
AGTATAAGGCAGTTATAAGACTTCGACAACATATTGCAGTTTCATGTGTTTGGTGTAGTGGTTAAGTGCGCGGACTCTAATCTGGGAGAACCGGGTTTGATTCCCCGCTCCTCCACTTGCAGCTGCTGGATGACCTTGGGCAAGCCATAGTCCTGACAAGAGCTGTTCTTGAAAAAGAGCAGTTTCTGTCAGAGCTGTCTCAGCCCCACCGACCTCACAGGGTGTCTGTGGTGGGGAGGGGAAGGGGAAGGAGATTGTAAGCCGCTCTGAGACTCTGAGTGAAGGGCGGGGAATTAATCCAATTTCCTCCTCCTCCTCTTCTTCTTCTTCTTGTACCAGAAGTGACATCATCACACTGGGGCATCCTGGCGATGCTCTGGTATTTGGGCAAAAACTCTATGGTAAAAATGGCTCCTACCATCCAGTTTTTGCCCAAACAGCAGAACATCACTCAGACATTGCTGACAGGGTGATGTCACTTCTGGTACACACCGGAAGTAACATTGCCACATTGTCAGTGATGTGTCCTGGGCCTCCCTTCTGCTCCGGGTAAGTCCCCACACACACACTGATTGGCAGCAGGGAGTAGGGTATCCCCCACCTCCAGTGGGGGGCTAACCACCCTACCAGGCCCTAGCTTTGTAAAACGGCACCCGTACGCTGCCCGGCTTTATAGCTATCTGAAAAGGAGTCACGTTTCTATTCTTGATGGACGTACCCTTTGCAAGGGATATAACGGTTCGCGTGCTATAAAGACGTCACCATTTCTGTTCTGTACAGGGGTCATTTCATAGCAAAAGAGGTGCAGGAGCTCATTAGCATAACTTATTTGCATATGCCACACACCCTGACGTCACCGGAAGTGTGTCAGAAGGCAACACCCACCACTCAGGCTCCACTGGACTGTTTTGGATTGCTAGCTATTGGGGGAGGGGAACATGCAGATCTGTCCTCGCAGAGGAGGGAGAGCTTGTACCTGAATAAAACTTTGTCTTAAAGGTGCCACTGGACTGTTTTGGATTGCTAGCTATTGGGGACGGGGGACAGGCCGATCTATCCTTGCAGAGGAGGGAGAGCTT
>NW_015190416.1:0-1203 GCF_001447785.1 Gekko japonicus | reverse complement strand
TGAAACACCAGTACTCGTCTTGAGTTTTCTACTCTTAAGGTTTCTATGGGCAGTTTTAACCACACCAGACCAGGGATCTCTGCACTCTTCAGAGCTAACTCCCTGTATGACAAGGTAGGGAATTTTCTTCTCTCTAAAAGATCTATCCCCTTTCCTTGGTCTGAATGGGAGTCTTCGCCTACTTCCCTTACTTCCTTGCCAACTTTCTCCCAGTTCTCCTGTCTGCGTTAAACTGCTCTCAGCTAAGGCTGAAAGTAGACTGTTAGTACTCAACTCAGTCAAGGCAGAAATCCGACTGAATCTCTCCTCAGCATGCAGCTCTCGAGATTAATTCTGCCAATCAGATTGCTTGGAGCAGCCTGTCACTCAAGGCCTTCTGGCTCTGTGAAGAATGAATCCTTTATCTCTTTACACAGCACTTCTAAGCTTTTAAAAAGTGCAGTCTGTCACAAAATCCCGCTTCCCTCCATACACCATGGGAGCCAAAAACAACTTATAACATCCTTGTCCTCGCCTCCATTTTATCCCTATCCAGGGCTCTTTTTGTAGAAAAAGCCCAGCAGGAACTCATTAGCATTATAGGCCACACCCAACAGCAAAACTCATTAGCATATTAGGCCCGCCACACCCTGACAGCACCGCTCATTAGCACATTAGGCCACACCCCCATGTTACCAGAAGTGTGGCCATCCAGCCACATCCGCCTTTTGCTTGTTATTCTGTTTACCTTGTTTGTTGTCAAAACCCAGGGCCTTTTTTGTAGCAGGAACTCCTTTGCATTGCATGTTAGGCTACACACCCCTAATGTAGCCAATCCTAATGAGTTTCTGCTATTGGGTGTGGCCTATTATGCTATTGAGTTCCTGCTGGGCGTGGCCAACTCAGGAGCCAGGCGGAACTCCGTTCCTGTGCGTTCCTGCCCAAAAATAGCCCTGCTTATAACAGCCCTGTGAGGCAGATTAGGTTGCAAGACTTACTGGCACAAGGTCACCTTAAGATAGGGTCACCAATTCCAGGTTGGGAAACCCCTGGAAATTTGGGGGCAGAGCCTGGGGAGGGCAGAATTTGTGGAGGGAACTCAGCAGGACTTTGATGCCATAGAGCAGTGGTGGCGAACCTATGGCACGGGTGCCAGAGGTGGCCCTCAGAGCCCTCTCTGTGGGCATGCGTCTCGTCACCCCAGCCAGGCCCAGACCATCGTTA
>NW_015190415.1:0-1124 GCF_001447785.1 Gekko japonicus | reverse complement strand
CCCCCCCCCATCATCTTTGAATTGGGACATTCCAGTTTGAAATAATAGTTGCTGTGATTTATTATTTACCTCTGTGACATTGAAGAAATATGCTCAGAAGGTGCCAGTGGCAAATTGCAATCGATTTGCACAATATCACGAATAAAAAGGTTTACTGAGTTGCCGTTCCAAGTCAGCCGATGCAGATTAACATCTCCAAGATGTTTGCTTCTTTATGACTGTCAACAATTCATTAATCACCTTCTTGCAAAATGGCAAAAAAAAAAAAGGGAAGATGATTTGGGGATTCTAGAAAGTGCTGATGATAGGTTCCAACATGTTTCTTTCCAAATGCTTTTGTTGTTTGTATCTAAATGTACAGATGGAGACTAAATTCCTCATTCTGTTGCCTCCAAAATAAATAACAGGACATGAAAGTGCTTACACAGCATCAAAAACATTATCAGGAGTGTGAGACTCGTGTGGTTCCAGTTCATTTCACTAACTGGAAAGTCACAGGATTTTGAAATCCAAAGAAGATACAGCTGGTTTGGGATTGGAATGCATGAAGACCAAAAATGTATAGATTGACTTCTATTCATCTGTCTTAATTTTAAGAAAATGCAGAGCTGTGACAGCATATATGGTGGACCTGGCCCAGTACTGCCAGAATGGAAACCCTTGCCCCTGTATCCTGAAATGAAGACACCAGACAAAAGGCATGGGTTCATCTAGGCTTTCTTAACTGCAATATGAACTTTGCAATAAATTCAGACCCCCACTGTGCAGGCTGAACACTGGGCTTGCCAGCCTTTGGGCAATCCACCCATGCTCCAAGGTCAACATGGCCTCAGGCCAGGCCTTTGCTTTTTATTTCCTGCTAGAAATGTCATTTCCCACACAGGGGCAGGAAATCCTCCACCTCTAGTGGGTGCTTCCTCACTGCTGCTCAGCTGGCCAGTGGGAGGGAAATGGCAATAAATGGAGGGAACATTAGCAGTGCCAGGGGATGTGCTGAGGTCACTTCCTGGTGCATGGGGAGTGATGTCAGCACTGTCCTGTACTCTATAGGCAGGCTTAGTAAGTTATCCTTGGGAGCAACACCCTCAGGTCCAGGTAGTGAGGCTTGAGAGTGTCAGCTGGAG
>NW_015190414.1:0-1119 GCF_001447785.1 Gekko japonicus | reverse complement strand
CCAAGTCCCTCAGCCTTTCCTCATAGGAGATTGGTCTCCATGTCTGGGGAGTGGAGGAACCTCAGCAGTGTACAATGCTATAGACTCCACCCTCCAAAACAGTCATTTTCTACAGGGGAACTGTTCTTGGTCATCTACCGGGATATCTCCAGCTTACCAGGGCAAATGTAGAAACATTAAGATTGCCAGCCAATAGGCAGGATGGGGGGGGGATAACCACTCCCCCCAATCTTGGGGCACATTGGGAAACAGAGGGTGCGGTCAGACACACCATTTGATCTGGTGCTGTGCCAGTTCAGAAACGGATTTTATATGCACGATCACACGGTCAATATCTGCCTCCCGTCCCAGCCGTCGCTTTCCAGCTCAAAACTGCTTTAACCCAGAGTATTTTGATACCACTTACCCAAGTGGTGTTTTCCTGATTCTCCGGTTCCCCCACATTTTCCTCCGGTGTCAAGCCACTTCTGGTTTAAACACCCTCCCCGCTCGAAAGCTGCCAGAGGCCTCCGCTTTTCACCTGCCATTTTTTAAAAAAGTGTTGCCAGTGTGTGCATAGGCGGAGGTGCCTAGTTTTAGCCTTTAGACGAGTTCAGGATCTCATGGAGGCCATTTTCGGGGTAAATGTTTAAAGGGAAGTGGTCCTTTAAAGTTTAAAGGGAAGTGTTACAGCAGTCGGGTTGAAGAGGAAATAGCTCGAAAACTGCCTCCCCGCTCGAAAAGTTGCCAGAGGCTTCCGCTTTTCACATGCCATTGCAGGGTTGAAGAGAAAATAGCTCAAAAGCTGCCAGAGGCTTCCGCTTGTCACCTGCCATTTTTTAAAAAAGTGTTGGTAGTGTGCGCATAGGCGGAGGAGCCTAGTTTTAGCCTTTAGACAAGTTCAGGATCTCATGGAGGCCATTTTCGGGGTAAACATTTAAAGGGAAGTGGTCCTTTAAAGTTTAAAGGGAAGTGTTACAGCAGTCGGGTTGAAGAGGAAATAGCTGTTTTGCGCACGTGTGAAAATTTTAGTTCTACAGATTGCTGCCTCTGTGCATGCCCAAACTGAGAGAGAAAAACAACAACAACGACACGTGTGGACAGCGGGGAACGATGTGGCTGTGCAGCAATCCGGAACAA
>NW_015190413.1:0-1161 GCF_001447785.1 Gekko japonicus | reverse complement strand
CCTTTCTGGGTAAGGATCTTTCACAGGTGTCAAAAGTGTGATTTGCTGCCATTGGGATGAGGCATGGATCAAAATATTGACTAGCAATACACCTTTTTTGAGGCCCCTCCTGCTATTTGAGGAGGGGCCGTGGAGCACCTGCTTGGCATGCAGAAGGTTCCAGGTTCAAACCCTGGCATCTCCTACTATTTGAGGAGGGGCAGTACCAGGTAGGAGGTGATGTGAAAGACCTCTGCTTGAGCTGCTGCCAGACTGAGTAGACAAGAGTGACTTCAGTGGACCAAGGGCCCGATTCAGTAGGGGGCAGCTTCACGTGCTGCTCATGTGTGTGTCCTTGCCCAGGGGCAACTGCGGCCAGAGTTGTGGCCATCACCCAAGCCTGAGAAGGTGTCTCCTGGCCTGAGGCAAAAGGGGGGGGGGATGAGAGGCCCTGAGGGAGACTCTCTGGAAGGGGCCAGGTCCTCATTTCTCTGTTGCCAGCCTTTACAACACATCTTCCCCCTGGATGGGATTACCAACGTCTGCTCTGCCTCTGATCTGGAGGTTATTCTGTCCAGAACCGAAGCCTGGGTCCCTCTGGCTCATTACTCTTTGTACCTGAGAGCAGCACCCAGTTCAGTGGTTTCATGAGGAGAGTGTTCACAGGTAAAGCAGGCCCCTTTTAAAAATCTCTCCTTATATATAATTCTGTTTTGGTCATGGACTCCTCCTGAACATTCCAACACGCTCCCAAATCAGTTGGCTCCCTGATCTGTCACTCAGAGGGTCTCCCTATCCACTGACTGCGTTGCCTGAGTCCTGCCTCCAACATTCTAAACAGTTTGCTGTTCCTCTCCCCCCCATAGCCAGTCAGAACACAGAGTGCATATGTGACCTGATTGGCCTTTGCCTCGGAACACAGAAGTTGTTTGCATATGTGGCCTCACTGGTCTTTGCCTCTAACTTTGTAAACAGTTTGCTGTTGCTGTTCTGAGATAAAATGTGTTCTAAAATATATTTCCCCTTAGTGCCTGTTGGGGAAAACCATTGTTGCCAATCTCCAGGTGAGGGCTGGAGATCACTCAGAATTACAACTGCTTTCCAGATGGCAGAGATCAGTTCCCCTGGAGAAAATGGTGGACTCTATATATAAGACAGCCAATGTGACATATGGCCCCTGTA
>NW_015190412.1:0-1201 GCF_001447785.1 Gekko japonicus | reverse complement strand
CCCCCCCGAAATGACCTCTGGTCATTGCTATATATTTGCTTCATGTATACTCCACCTTTCTAATGGGGACTAAAAGCAGCTTATGTCATTCTCCTCTCTTCCTGTTTGTCCTCACAACAACCCTGTGAGGTTGGTTAGGCTCAGATTATGTGACTGGTCAAAGGTTGCCCATCAGACTTCTTTGGCAGAGTGGGGATTCGAACCTGGGCCTCCCAAAGCATAGTCTGACACTCTGACCACTACATTGCACTTGAACTGAAGACAGAATTTGTGTTTCTCAGATTTTGTTTTTTAAAAGAGAGCCAGGATAGGTTGACTAAACAGTCATAATTATTTGTAAAGTTAGACAGCATTAGGCTAAAGTTGACTGATAGCTCCAGGTTATGCTTGCTGAGGTCACAGCAATGCAGCAGAAGCAGGGAGACACTTCCAGAAGAGGTAAGCTAAAAGTAAAGGTTTCCCTTATTTGAAAGCCAGTCGAATCCGATTCTAGGGGTTGGTGTGCATCTCCGTTTCCAAGCCTAAGAGCCAGCGCTGTCTGAAGACATTTCCATGGTCACGTGGCTGGTATGACTAAACGTCAAAGTGTACGGAACGCTGTTACCTTCCTACCGAAGTGGTACCTATTTATCTACTCGCAATTTCTTGCTTTCAAACTGCTAGGTTGGCAGGATCCAGGAGAGGTAGCAAATCCTTGACCCCTCAGATTTCCCCTTACAATTGATTGATTTTATTTAGAGAATTTTATCGGTCACCTCTTCAGAGACCCGCTCAATGTACCTTACAACTAAAATAACAAAGCAATGCCAAATAAGACATTCAAAACCAGTCAGAGCCGTTAAACATAAGCAGTTTTAAAACAGCATAAAACCCATATTGAGCAACTTAAACTGATATTGATAAAAAGCTCACAAGCCAGAAAGCAAACCATAAAACAGCTGAAAAAGAACAAGACTTTCGTCTTAAAGGAATCCTTTAAATGCTTTTGGCAAGATGTGAGGGGGGGCTGAATAAATCTTGCAGGGGGGCGCTGGTGGTCACTGTTGGCGGCAGGCAGGAGCCCACCAAATTGGTGAATTCCCCCACCCCCACCTGGGGACTGGCATCCCTATTCACACGTAAATGCAAACAACAAAATTCCAGTGGCCACTTTTACAGACGCCACAACATCTCTTCCTGTCAGGACCCACAGCCAAACAAC
>NW_015190411.1:0-1137 GCF_001447785.1 Gekko japonicus | reverse complement strand
TTGGTGCTCTCCCCAGCGTATGCTGTTGCCTGTTAGAATTCTTCCCTTGGGAGAGGCTGACCTGTTTCTTCACTCTGAATTATTGGCTTGCTTCCATGCCCGTTCTCAGGTCAGGTCTCCTTTTATCTGAAAGACCTTGCTGTCCCAGACGGGGCATGTCCAAGTACTTAACATACAGAAGGGAGCTGTGCCACACCTCTTCTCCGTGTGTCCAGTGCCACAAGGGACATAGCATGGTGATGATGCTCAACGTGACGGCACGGAGTTGTGAGGACCTGTAGTTTGCTGCAGTCAAGGAAAGGGTTGTTGGACCTCCAGAGGAACTAGCTGTCCACTGGGTGAGTCAGGATGCTGGACTAGATGGACCACTGGCCTGATGCAGCAGGACTCTTATGTTCTTCAGGGTGAATAGCTGAAGGGAACCTGGGTCTCCAGGTCTGAAACTGTAACCACTGCACCACAAAACTTTACGCCAGACTTGTACCTCTTTAAAGTGCCACGTGACCTGGCCCATAGCTACAGTGGGACTATTGGGGGCTCTGCCCATTTCCTTAAAGGGCCAGCCCCATAAGTTCTTTTTTCAGAAGATTTTGGGGGAGAAGATTTTTTTTGAGAGGAAGAGGGGGATGGCATGCACCCCTTTCCCTCCCTCCTGCCAGATTTAAAGAGCCCTCCAGCTGATCAGTGTGCCATGTGGTCCCACCAATCAGCTGAAGCCCTTTAAATCGGGCAGGATGGGAGGGGTAGCCAGGCACATGGTCACGCTTGGGGGCAGGGCTTGGGGGCAGGGCTTCCCCTGCTGGCCAATGGCTGGGGGCAGAGCAGCCCGACAAAAAAAGTTTTCGCCCCAAAAGCCATAAAATCCTGGCTACGGGCCTGCACGTGACTCCTGTTTGTCAAACCTGGAGAATACATCCTTCGAGTTTAATTTGGGGGGTATGGAGTGGACACCTATGGCCCTGGGGTGATTCTGCCATTTTGAAAATAATAGACGGTTACAAATTGTCCGGATGAAAACCTGTTAGAAAACCTCAGCAAAGGTGAGAGGGTGTTCCTTATGTTACAAAATAATGGGAAACTAACATACCTCTTAAAAAAAAAAAAAAGTAAGTAAAAACACCAGAAGTCGTGCGGACC
>NW_015190410.1:0-1379 GCF_001447785.1 Gekko japonicus | reverse complement strand
GGAGCTGGCAACCCTACAAGCTCTTTTAAAGGCAAAAGAGGAGGCCAGGCTGGAATTTTTCCTCCCTGATCAGTTGGCAACCCTCTCCCACTTGTAAATTCGAAACATGCCCTTTATTTGTCTGGAGCAGTAAGAAGTTCCTGTTTCAAAACTGGAACTGGCAGTTTGTGTTCACGTGAATCAACCACACCTCGGCCTCTGCCCTCCAGGCAACCTGCAGTAGAGGAACGACAATGGTAGATGCAGGAAGGCTTCCTTAGCTTCCTGCACCCTCATCTGTCATTGCATACAAGGTGCACCAGACCCACCTGGGAATGCATATTCTGTCCTTGTGTGTCATACAGAGATCGTCTCATGCCAACCTTAGAGAATGTGTGAAGGAAGGCTAAAGAAGGACATTGTTATGGGCATGTGTTACTTTAAGATTTGGAAATCAAGCATGCACTTAAGGCAGGCATCTCCAGTCTTAGACTTTTCCACATTCTGGTTTTCCTCGCTTCTAATTTCCCATTTCTTTGGGGGTGGGGGGTGACTGCTCTACACATGTTTTGCTCCCTCTAGTGGTCAATTTGTTATTACACTGGTTCATTTCCAGCATATCTCCCTGCAGACTTAAACTGCAGGTTTCTATGCCGGACATACAACAATGCAATATCAATGTAACCACTAGGGGGAGCAAAACATGTGCAGAACAAGAGGGGAAACCCTGAAAAACCAGGAATTTAGAAGTGAGGAAAATGAGAATGTCGACTTTTTCGACATGCACACACGAAAGCTCATACCTTGAATAAACCTTTGTTGGTCTTAAAGGTGCCACTGGACTCTAAATTTGTTCTACCGCTTCAGACCAACACGGCTGACCCCCTGGAGCTGTGAAACAATGTAACACTGGTGTTTCTGCAGGTTACGCCTCCAGAGGGAAATAATAAATATTTATGCAATAAAAGGTCCACCACTGAAGAAGAAGAAGAAGAAGAGATTGGATTTATACGCCGCCCTTCACTACCCAAAGGTGTCTCAGAGCGGCTTACAAACTCCTTTCCCTTCCCCTCCCCACAACAGACACCCTGTGAGGTAGGTGGGGCTGAGAGAGCTCTGACAGAAACTGCTCTTTTTCAAGAACAGCTCTTATCAGAACTACGGCTTGCCCAAGGTCATCCAGCCAGGTGCAAGTGGAGAAGTGGGGAATCAAACCCAGTTCTCCCAGATTAGAGTCCGTGCACTTAACCACTACACCAAACTGGCTCTAGTTTACATCTGAGTAATGTCTCAAAAGTGGGGAAACAATTTCTGCAGTGAAGGTTCCAAAGTTTACTTCATGCGATGGCTATTTGCAAATGCCGTGTTCCGCCTGTGCTTTCTCAAAAGTAGAACCTTTA
>NW_015190409.1:0-1137 GCF_001447785.1 Gekko japonicus | reverse complement strand
ATTGGTATGAATACCCTATTTGGGAAGTACTCAGGATTCCTGAATCTATTCAGCTCCATGTTATACCATATGGAGCCGTTGTAGTCAATGGCAGATCTCTCCTAGTGTATATTCAGGGGGCTGGGGGGAGAGGGGTTGAGGTAGGGGCACCAAATTTGCAGTGTAGCTGCTGGACCCTCTCCCCAAAAGAATCTGCACAGCTTAAAAAACTGGACAAGGGGGTCCAATTTAGGGGTACCCAAAAGAGGGTGCCCCCATACCATCATTTTTCCAAAAAGTGGGGAAAATAGCAGAAGCCCAGCAGAAAGGTGGGGCATGAGTTTGCTGCCAGAGAAAGGGAATGGGGAGGTGGGAGCCTGATGGACAATGAGGCATATATTTTAATTTGTTTACTTCCTATTTACTTTAGCCTTTAAGGATGAAGCAGATTGACAAGGAAGAAGGGGCACATGGATTTTCAACCCAGCATTTTTAACTATTTTGTTTAGATTTCGCCCCAGTTTGTTAAACCAGATACACAGATCTCTGAAAAGGCACAGCTGGAGAATAATCAATGAAGCTAATTTGCGCTGAAGTCCCAGATGCAAGGAAAGGTCAACTTTCCCCAAGCCTTAGGGAGTCATAGAATCATGGAATCACAGAGTCGGAAGGGGTCCTACAGGCCATTTAATCCAACCCCCTGCCCAATGCAGGATCAGTCTACAGTATCCTTGACAAGTTTTCATGCAGCCGCTGCTTAAAGACTGCCAGTGATGGGGAACTCACCACCTCCCTAGGTAGCTGATTCCACTCTTGCACAACTCTGACTGTAAAGAAAGGTTTTTCCTAATATCCAGCTGGTACCTTCCCACCCTTAATTGAAACCCATTATTGTGAGTCTTATCCTCTGCTGCCAACAGGCACTGCTTCCTGCCCTCATCTAGGTGACAGCCCTTCAAATTCTTAAAGAGAGCAATCACATTCCCCCCCCAGTGTCCTCTTCTCCAGACTGAACATTCCCAAATCCCTCCGCCTCTCCTCATGGGGCTTGGTCTCTAGGCCCCCCATCATCCTCATCACTCTCCTCTGCACTCGTTCCATTCTGTCCACATTCTTTTTGAAGTAAGACTTCCAGAACGGTACACAATACTCCAGATG
>NW_015190408.1:0-1146 GCF_001447785.1 Gekko japonicus | reverse complement strand
CAATCAGCATTTCCCTAGGCATGCAAGAAAGCTGGGATGCTGATATGCAGTCCTGCATTGTCTTTGATCAATAACTGGCATTCTGAATCACGATCAGCCAGGGGGGTGACCAGTCCCTAGGGTTGCCAATCTCCTGGTGGCACCTGGAGATCTCCCACTATTAGAGTTGATCTCCAGAGGCCCAAGCTCAGTTCCCGTGGAAGAAATGGCTCCTTTGGAGGGTGGACTCTATGATGTAAGACCCTGTTGAGTCCCCCTCCCCCCAAAAAAAACCTCTACCCTCCTCAGGTTCCATCCCCAAAACCTAAGTCATCCAGATGTTCCAGGGTCGAGCCAGGGAAGTGTGGTAGTGGGTCTACGGCAGCGTCATCTGCTCGCCCCCTGCTAAGTCCTCTTCTGAAATTCTCTTTCTGATCTTGAAAGGAATTCCAGAAGGCAGGATGCTGATGCTGCGGCCTTGGAAAGGAAGGCGGCAGGAGACGAGTGTTTCCTTTCCTCGATCTTGGAACGAAGTTTGAAGCCAGCTGATATCCCCCCCCCCAAAAAAAACCACAACAGTGTAGTGTGCAGAACATCGGAGTGGGCACAGTCCTTTCTGGCACAGAGCGGCTCAGGACAATTGCCGGCTTTCTCCGAGTTCCGAGAGCGGCTGGGCCAGACTCTGTTCCCAGAAGGGAGGCTGGTGGCTGGTAAGGTACGGCAAAGCAAAAAAGAGGCTTGCGGTCTGGCCAGAGGAGACACTGAGAGATCGGGGCTCGGCCTTCCCAGCACTTTTGAAGTATAAAGAGCAGCCACACGAGGCCTGGTTTGGGTTGCAGCCAGTCCTGGGAGAAGATTGGGCTTAAAGCCCGTGTGGTTTCCCCAAATAAAACTGATTGCGGCCGTCCTGCACTGCGATGTCCTGGAAGGAAAATGCAGTGGCACCCCTCTCTTTCGCTAATCTCTTGTCCTTCAAAAGCTAATAGCACACTGGGAAGGGTGTGTGTGTGTTTTTAGAGGGGTGAGAGGTGGACGTAAGCAAACAAATAAAGTGAATAAATAAATGTTGAAATGAATGTCACATGTGAAACCAATAACCATGCGAAGGAGTGGTTAGAATGTCAGACTAGGAGACCCGGGTTCGAATTCCCACTCTGCTATGGAAGC
>NW_015190407.1:0-1123 GCF_001447785.1 Gekko japonicus | reverse complement strand
CCTATGCAAAGTGACACCTTTCTAAGTCCTTATAGGGAAGTGTGTGACTAAAAGGTTGCAAAATTTCAATGTATGAGGAAGAGGAGCTGTGCTTGACACTACTACCAAGGTCACAAATACAGTTCAATAGGTGTTCATCGTACAGCCACACTTGCTTGTACACATTTTCTGCTCTTAAGGGACACCAACACTGACTTTTCCCCAATGTTACGGCTGATGTATGTTTCATACAAGGAAATGTTTAAGTTCTGGTGCTTTATGGGACAAGTGACTGCATTTTCAGCTAATTAACAAATAAGACAATATTTTTGAACAGATCTGTTGACAAATTTTTAAAGATAAATTGAAACTCTGTAATGAACTAATTATCCTGTATCCTATATAAAAGCCTGCCCTTCCCTGGATAGGCCAGGCTAGCTTGATCTCATCAGATCTCAGGAAGCTAAGCAGGGTTGGCTCTGGCTAGTATGTGGATGGAAGACATCCAAGGACTACCAGGATCATAACACAGGCAATGGCAAACCAGCTCTGAATGTCTCTTGCCTTGAAAACTCTACAGGGTCACCACAAGTCATCTGTGACCTGGTGGCACAAAAACCCCAACACAAAAATGTGTGTTTGCACAAAAATTATTTTCTTTAGCTAAGCAGCTGCTAATGCTTTAAATGAATCTATACAGATAAGACCTACAAAACTACAATATTTATAAGTTAGTTTTGTGTTTAACTTTGTGCCAGCAAATCAGACTGAATTTTCAGTTAATCAATGATCTGTCATTGAAAAAAGAAATAGCTTTTTTTATTAGGTAAGATAAGAAATAGGGACAAGTACAAGGTAACCCCAAAAGTACTGAAAAACTCCATGTAAAAATAATAATCAAATTTCCTAATATTTCCCAAGCACAATTAAATATATGAGCTCTAAAACAAGTCAGATTTCAAAGAACGGTCTCAGAATGCTTTAGAAAGCTATGGAAGCACAATACAAACACACACACATCTCACCTACGTCCATTTGACGATCCTTTCACAGAAAACCTGATCAATTTTCTGTATGATATGTTTTATTGATAAGGTGATAGTTACTGGCTTGGTTAAATCCATGGGTCATTTCCTGCAGGAGC
>NW_015190406.1:0-1134 GCF_001447785.1 Gekko japonicus | reverse complement strand
GCCTGAGAATGATTTTGACTCTACCTGGCAGATTTCTATGAATTTTGAATACCCTGTTAGAGCTTTTAAATGATCAATATCACCCCAAATGAAACCAGGTGTCCAGAGTCACCCACAGAAGTAAGACTTTAATGACATCACCACCACCCTCTCTACTCCTTTGTCTTCTTAATTTTAACTCAGTCTGGTTCCCCACATCCAGTAAGCCTCTCAGGTGCGCCACTGGTAGTTCTAACCCAAACTAGATTTTTTCCTCCCAGCTCCAGATTCCCACTCCAGTAGTCCTTAGCCCTAATGATATTAAATATATGTTAAATGTTACTTAACAATCTATATGTGCCCCCTTGCCCAGATTGCCCGGAGACATGGGCTTGGCTGTCACCAATATGTGGATGACCCCCAGCTCTATCTGTTGTTGGGCAGCTGGTCTGACTCTACACCAGAAGATCTGGCCCGAGTGTTGCAAGATGTGGCTGGTTGGCTTAGACTGAGCTGATTGAAATTGAATCCGATGAAGATGGAGAACCTGTGCCTGAGTCAAGGCGGTCCAGGGGTAGGGATCCCACTTCCGACCTTCAATGGGGCTCCACTGGTGGCAGCGCTGGAGGATAGGAGCTTGGGAGTGTTCTTGAATGCCTCTTTGATAATGGAGGCCCAGGTAGCAGCCACTGATAAATTGTCCTTTTTTGCATCTTCAGCTGATCAGGAAGTCGGTTCCCTTCCTCAAAGGCAGCGACTTGGCAACAGTGATCCACGCAATGGTCACCTCAAGATTGTACTACTGTAATGCTCTTTACATGGGGCTGCCCCTGTCTCTAATCCAAAAGCTGCAGTTAGTGTAGGATGCGGCAGCCAGGCTGCTGATGGGTATCCCCATGTGGGAGTACATCCAGCCAATACTGAAAGGACTGCACTGGCTGCCAATAGCATACCAGATGCGTTTCAAGGTGCTCAGGGTCAGGGTTCTGCATACCTGAGGGACCGCCTTTCCCCACATCTTCCCCCAGCGAGCACTATTTTCAGGGGTGCAAAACTGGTTGGCTCTTCCAGGCCCCAGGGATGTCAGACTGGTTGCAACCAGGGCCAAGGCCTTCTCGGTAGTGGATCCACTCTGGTGAAATGAGCTCCCAGAAG
>NW_015190405.1:0-1145 GCF_001447785.1 Gekko japonicus | reverse complement strand
AGGTGTTATGTATTGGGACTGAAACATCCCCGGACTGTTCTACGAGAGACTGGCTGAGATTGGAGGCCAAGAACAAAAGCCCACCAGGACTCTGGAAGTAACCAATCAAGAAGTAATGTTATGTAAATAGCCTATCATTGGGAGTGGGGTGTGTTTGGGCATGGCAATTGCATGCTATTTAAACAGGGCTGAGGCCCTGGAGTTTAGTCCTGTACTTGCTGAAATCACTAATAAAGTAGAGCTGATCACTAGTAGTGGGGTCTGATAATCCATGGAACCCAGTATTTAACATTAGACTTCTGGCCAATCTCTACCCCTTGCAAGGAGAGTGGTCTTCACAAGAGGCTGGGAGCTGCTCTTCCTGTCAGTGTATCTGGGCCCTGCCTGGGGATACTACCAATCAGCTGTAGCATGGGCACCTACTCCTAAAAGCTTTCCATTATTGCCGAGGTAGTTCTGGGGGGGGGAGGGTTGGGAGTCTCCCTACCCACCACCAGTCTTTAAGATTTCACAAAGCTCTCTAATGTTATGAAACCTCCAACTTCAAACCTCCAACTTTTAATGTCTCTGGTCTGGTGGCACATGGAATTGGATCCAGGAAAATGTACTTAGTACAGTTCCACTTGTGCAAGGGCTGGAGAAACACGTTAGCATTTCTGTATAATTTTTAACAAAACAACACTGTGCATATGGAGCAACAGAATGTGAAACAGATAGCTTGCATGGTCTTTATTTACGTTGCTTTTGAAATTGTGTCAGACAAAATATCTTGTGCTATTTCGTATGCACCTGGAAAGGGTACTGGCAATGAAAGCAGACAGCAAAGAATAACATTAGTGCCTCTGCTTGTTCATTGACTGTCGCACATACAAAAATCTTCTGTGGAATCCACCAACTATTGTCTGCTGAAAAGGGAGTATTCACCCACCTCAGTACAGTGGGAAACGTTTACACAGAAGTGGAAGAGCACAACAGAATTTGTTTTCTGTTAGAGAATGGAGTAATGTGCATGTATAGGAGCTTCATGTACACACCTGGATGACCCTGAAGATCTAAACAGAATGAATTAATGATATGTCTCAATAATGGATAAGCTTGTGAAACATGGAACTATATAATGGGTTATGGATTCCTTTGGTCTGTTC
>NW_015190404.1:0-846 GCF_001447785.1 Gekko japonicus | reverse complement strand
GAAGGGCAGGGTATAAATGCAATTCTTCTATGGGGAAGGACAGTGGCTCAGTGGGAGAGCCTCTGCCTGGCATGCAGAATGTCCCAGGTTCAGTCCCCGACATCTCCAGTTAAAAGAACCAGGCAGGAGATGATGGGAAAGGCCTCAGCCTGAGACCCTGGAGAGCTGTAAAGAGGGGCCGTGGCTCAGTGGTAGAACATCTGCTTGATATGCAGAAGGTCCCTGGTTCAATCCCTGGCATCTCCAGTTAAAAGGACCAGGCAGGAGGGAAAGACCTCGCCCTGAGACCATGGAGAGCTACAAAGAGGGGCCGTGGTTCAGTGGCAGAGCCCCAGCATCCCCAGTTAAAAGGACCAGGCAGGAGGTGATGGGAAAGACCTCAGCCTAAGACCCTGGAGAGCCGCTGCCAGTCTCTGAGTAGACAATACTGACCATGATGGACCAAGGGTCTGATTCAGTGTATGGTGGCTTCATGTGTTCAACCCAGGGGCCATCAGGAGGTCCACCAGTGGGGCCAGGACTCCAGAAGCCCTCCCACTATGGCCCCCTAAGCACCACGAACACAGGGCATCCAATGCCCCAGACATAAGAACATAACAGAAGCCATGTTGGAGCAGTCCAATGGCCCATCCAGTCCAACACTCTGTGTCATGCAGTGGCCAAAACCCAGGTGCCACCAGGAGGTCCACTAGTGGGTCCAGAACTCCAGAAGCCCTGCCACTGTGGCCCTCCACGCACCAAGAACACAGAGCATCACTTGTCCCAGAAAGAGCGTTCCATCTGTACCTCGTGGCTTAAGAGCCACTCATGGGCTCTGTATAAGAACATAAAAGAAGCCATGTTGGA
>NW_015190403.1:0-1153 GCF_001447785.1 Gekko japonicus | reverse complement strand
CAGGAAATGACCCCTGACTGAGCCTGAGATGATGAAAAAGTCCTGGAGCTCCCTTAGGTGGGGTGCGTGTGTTAGCACTGCTAGTTAGAACATCCGTTTCATTTGTAGATCTGAGTACCGCTGGGACCGACCCCAGCCCTTCTAGACCACCCACCCCCCACTCCAGTCTTTGCCTTTCCCAATACATGGTTGAAATTAGAAAGCCGCTTTAGCGATAACACATGGCTTTGCTGTTATTTCGCGGGCCTTACGAACAGACTGTAATTGGCTGGTAACAAGAAACACACTAATGGGGCCAGTGCTGAAAATGGAAACATTTATATCTCTCCCCCCCCCCGCCGCCCCACTGCATTCATTCACTCCTCCCGAGGGAAGCCATAATTAAGGGAGGAATTATACCGGTGTTCATTTTCTTTGAAAGCATTTTGCTCGCAGGGGTAACAAAAATTGCGGTGTGTGTTCTCTCGGCGTGCCCAAAAAGATCCTGCTTGGCGTCTCGGTTCCAAAGCGGCACAAGCGCTCATTTGCCCTGTCTAATAGTAAGCATTTTAGGTCGCCCTGCCTGCTGTTCTCAGCACTTTCCGTACTTTGCCTTGTGATCTTTGCAACCACATCTGGTAGTTCAGTATTACTTTTAAATAGTGGCTAGAAGAGCCTTAAGGTCAGGTGTCGAGGGAATTATATGCTCGCATCGTTTTTAGAAGTCGCTTGCCTGAAATCTGTAGTCGCCAGGAAATAAGACCTATTGAACTAGGAGGTTTGGGGTAGGGGATCTGGTTTCAAATACATTTGGTCGGTGGATCCCTTTTTGGTACACAAAATGGGATCCATAAACCAAGGTGCAAACCACATCCTATGGCCTGTAGTTGTTGCTTGTGGGTGCATGCCCTGGTGGTCCAGATATAATCTGCTTGCCTGCTGTATAACGTTTGGCGGAAGAAGCGGGATTTCACCACCTCCCCCTGCAAGTAGGAAAGGAAGCGTTCTGTGGCTCCTGGTTTCTTTTTCATTATCTGCTGGGCCTCAGCGTGTTTTCAGTGTGGAGCTGCAGGATGGTGACAGGAGGGGGGGAAATCGACAATTAATTTGACTCTGGTTTTGGAACCTTTAAAAACGGGGGTTCCTAGTCTCATTTAATGTTAATAAAAAGCAG
>NW_015190402.1:0-1166 GCF_001447785.1 Gekko japonicus | reverse complement strand
AGTCTTCAGGAAAAAAACGGAAAAAACCCCACCAGTTTTTTCCGAATTTTTCCAGTTTTTTCCCGGGCCTTCACATCTCTATTTCTCTCCATCAGGAGCAAGGAAACCTTCTTAGCCAGACCAGGATAACCCAGTTCTAGCCTCACACTCCCTCACCAGCCACTCACCAGATTGGGGTGGTTTTTTTAGTGGTTTGCCATTGCCCGCCTCTGCATAACAGCCCTGGGCTTCCTTGGTGGTCTCCTATCCAAGTACCGACCAGGGCTGATCCCACTTAGCTTCTGAGATCTGGCAAAACGGGCCTGCCTGGGCTATCGAGGTCAGGGCTTCCCCCCAGATGTTCAAAAGAAAAAGACTTCCTCACCTTGACTCTCCCGTGCTTCATGTCTCCCACCCAGGACTGTCCCACCCTGACTCCAGCTAGCTAGCGGGACACGACCGATCAGCAGACAAGGTTCACACGGCGCTTTGGAGACGCTTCCCCGCCTACCCGCAAGCCCCCAAGGAACCCTCCTACGACAGGAGCCGTCCACAGTGACCTGTGGGGCCACGTCTCACCCACTAGCCCGTAACCTCCACGGCAGCACCTGCACCGGACTTTTCTGCTAAACAAATGCGCACAAATAATACCCGGGGCTCTCTTGCAGAGTTGCAGCTGGCAGTTGGGGGGGGGGGAGAGGGAGGTTAATTACAAAGGAGGGCCCGGGGACACTCCGGTGAAGAGGGCCTGAAGTGCGGGGAACAATTATTAGTTATTAGCACCGCTGACCTACTAAATGGATGCAGCGCGAGGCCGATAGGCAATCAGCCGGCAGTTAAATGTGTATTAGACTCTGTTCTAGGATTAATTAAACTCCGAGGCTTCTGGAGTGCAGACGGGCAGGCTGCAGGCGGTCAGGCTGCAGGTGGTCGAGCCCGGCCGGAAGGCACGGGAGGAGATGGCACAGGATGGATACCTGGGAGGAAGACCCACGTGGGGCCAGGCCGCGCAAGGTCCCGGGCTTGGAGTCAGGGAGGCCGGGTTCCCAGCTTATTCCTAGGTGGGTGAACACAGTTCGGGTGCCTTCCCTTAGTCTTGAGGAACACGGCTGGGAAAGCTCTTGTCAGCCTCTCTCGGGACACCCCCCGAAGAGCATCATGCTCTAGGGAGCAAAATCTCCTGGTGA
>NW_015190401.1:0-1164 GCF_001447785.1 Gekko japonicus | reverse complement strand
GGATGGCCCAGGCTAGGCTGATCTTGTTAGATCTTGGCTACTAAGCAGGGTCAGCCCAGGTTAGTACTCGGACGGGAGATCACCAAGAAACGCGAGGCTGTTGCTATTCATCTTTCGCCTTCAAAGCCCTATGGGGTCGCCATAAGTTGGGCATCACTTGACGGCACTTTCTGCCACCCAACGGACTTCCTAAAGTGCTCCTCGTTCCTTGCGGTTCTCGCAGGTCTCCCTCAAAGTAGCGTGTCCTTTCAAAGTATGTCTAGTCCAGGTATCCCCAAACTTGTCGAACCTGTGGACCCTTTAGAACTTTGAGAACAGAGAGTGGGTACCACCACAAAATGGCTGTCATGCAGGCTAGGCCTAGCACAAAATGGCTGTCATGGAGGGCTGGGGCCTAGCACAAAATAGCTGCCATTAGGTTAGGTTTGCCAGGTCCCCTCGTCACTCCGGTGGGGGGGACTTGGGAGGCATTCCGGGGGTGTGCGGGGATGTCACGTGACGCCCCCAATGCAATGAGGTCACCTGGAAGTGACGTCACCACATTGGAGGCGTCATGTGGGGGATGCTCTGTTATTTGGGCGAGACTCTATGGTTTTCTGCCCTCAAACCATAGAGTTTGCCCAAATACCTGAGCGTACCCCACACGACGTCCCTGAACTGATGACATCACTTCCAGCTGACATTGCATTGGGGACGTTGCATAGTGACCTCCCTATTTAGGGGCAGTGTTTCCCCCGCCAGCCAGCTGGTCCACAGTGGGGAGAAGCCCCTGAAATTGGGGGATCCCCCTGCCCAGGCCTGGGGGCTGGCAAGCCTTCATAAGGTACCAGGGACAACCACAGAATATTGGGATGTTGCATGTCAAGCATCCTATTACTACAAAATCAGTTATTTCTGCCAGAGCTTTTTCCTCTGACAGTACTCGGCAGCCTGGAGCGCCATTGCCTTTCTTTATGGCTCTTTTGTGTTTTTTTAACAGCCTCCTTGGCCAGGTGCAGCGGCTGCTGGGGGGGGACAAGAGGAGGAGCCACCTCAACCACCCCACCGGCCAGCCATTAGCTGTAGGTAGATTGTGGTTGCCCGGCCTGGGTGAGGGATGGACTCAGGAGGGGGGGCATCTGGGCACTGCTGTGCCACCCCAGGGACTCCACGAAGGAGTCAGCT
>NW_015190400.1:0-1175 GCF_001447785.1 Gekko japonicus | reverse complement strand
ATTGTGAGTCTTTTTGCCTCTTTATCATTCCCAATCTGTCTTTCTAAAATTTAGCATACGGGATATAAATGCTACTTAAATCACATCAAACGGGTTTTGCCAGCCAGTATGGTAGAGTACATATGGCCACCAAATGAGAAGGGAGCCCTCACTGGAGAAGGCCCTGATGCTGCGAAAGATTGAAGGTCAAAGAAGACGGGGACGGCAAAGGATGAGATGGTTGGACAGTGTTATCGAGGCAATGAACATGAAATTAAGCAAACTCCGGAGCACGACGGAAGACAGGAGGGCCTGGTGTGATGTGGTCCATGGGGTCACAAAGAGTCGGACTTGACTGTGCAACTGAACAACAACAATGGTAGAGTACAATCTTGCAAGAAAGTTCACAAAATGTTCTAGTCCACAGCAATGTTCCCTCTAAGCTGTGGAGGCCTGTGAGCAAAAATTCTACTCTGTGAGCTACTGGCATTAAAGTTGTGAGCAAGTGATTTGGCTGCTGCATCAATTAGTTTGCTCTGGAGCCATCCTCCCTGAGCGAAGACAAAAATCTGTGAGCTGGAGACTAAAAAACTGTGAGCTGGCTCACACTAACTCATCTTAGAGGGAACACTGGTCCACAGCGATTTTTACTATCCTGCCCATACACACCTATACCAATGAACTGCTGCTTGTCAGCAGTGTGAAAGAAGAAAAGGCCAACTCGATTCCAGTTTTGAAAAGCTTCTGTGCCCTGTCGCTTGGAAAAAAATTAGACCACCAAGGGCAATTACACAGTGGGCCAGTCTGAGGCAGCAAACGGTGAGGCTTGGAAGACCCCCTGATTCAAATCTCCTCTTGCACAAGTGACTCTTTCATAGCCTAACCTACCTCACAGGGCTATTGCGAGATAAAACATGGCAAGTCCCTTGAGATGGGGGAAGGAACAATACAGTTCATAGTCCATGAATCTCACAAACCGCTTTTTGAAAGTGTTCTCCTTGTATTTTTTCAAAACGGTTCTGGCACCCCAGGTGTAACTCTGAGGTGGAAATCCTGAGGGGAGGGAGGCCCTAAAGCCAGTGTAAAGGAAACCCCTCCAGGGACCCTGCTCTGCACTTGCTTTATGGTTTTCAGCAGGGAAGGGGGCTGGTGCTTTCCACTGAAGATAATGCTGAGCAGTGTTCCCTCTAAGCTGA
>NW_015190399.1:0-1162 GCF_001447785.1 Gekko japonicus | reverse complement strand
GGCTCCACCCCCAAAATCTCCATCTATTTTCCAACCCGGAGCTCACAACCCTAGTAGTAGCGAATTTACCATATCAGGGGGGTGGGGGAATTAGGATTCAATCAGAGAACAAAATAAGGAATGAACACAACAGGAACATCACTCTGAGGCTAATTAATTTAGGAAGTAGGGGGGAAATGTAGGTAAAACCCAGTCAAAATGAAGGACTTTTAAGTCCCATTGCTTCTGATTGGAGAATGAAACCTGTGTTTTAAACCTCTGTCATTGAACTCAATGTGAGGTAGGTGGGGCTGAGAGAAAGCTCTAAGAGAACAGCTCTGAAAGAACTTGTGATTAACCCAAGGTCACACCAGCTGGCTGCCTGTGGAGGAGTAGGGAATCAAATTCGGTCCTGCAGATTAGAGTCCGCCACTCTTAACCACTACACCAAGCTGGGTCTTAGGAGGAGGGCTTATTTGGAACACATTCAGCATGTTATGACTCTGAAGTGGCCCCATCAAAACCCACAGCCACAAATGGATTTTTGTTCTTAGCAATGCCCTTGGTTCACATATCTGTATAATTTTACATACATAGTATTGGATCTAGCCTTTAGGCTGTCAGCTATAGGAATCAGCTTAGCACCACTCCTTACCTTGGGTGATGCTGAAATCTCATCCCGTAGTCGTCATCTGTGGCCTGAGCAGTCATATCAGTCTTGCAAGATTCCTTGTGCAAATCTAGCATGAGGTGCTTCTTAACTCGCCCAGCATGACTCTGGCACATGCCCACAATGTGTTTCTTTTATCTCCACGTTACTAGTTGGGCTTACGAGAAAAATCTCCCTTGAAAATGAATTGTTTTCCTTCAAGCCAGATTCACGTCTGCTTTCAAAAGCGAATCGACTATAATGATGTGTGTGCGCATGTGGAGAGATTTTGTTTCTAAAGAAAGGGAAATCCATTTGAAGTTCGGCCTCATCCGTATCCATAGGAACATACGATGCCTTTTTTTTTTTTAACCTCTTTGGAGAATGTGAGCCCAAAATATTCAGGAAGGATTGTAGCTAAGCTTTTTAACACTTGTCATCCCAGCTGGAAGGGTTTCTCCCTGTCATCCTGGAACTAGCCGCGACCCAGGGTCCTTTCTGTATTTGTCTGCCACTCCAGGTTTCCTCAGTGTT
>NW_015190398.1:0-1115 GCF_001447785.1 Gekko japonicus | reverse complement strand
CAGTGATTTAATTATGTTACTTAAATTTTCCTGATTTTATCCAGTTTCCTTCATTCTATACATATGAAGCTTGCCAGCAGATCTCATCACTGTTGCCAGTGAAGCTTTCCAGTGATGTGTGTTCAACATACATTTTAACCTTCCTTTTCCGGATTTAACTAGAATAGTTACTGAGCCTCAGAAAGAAAGAGGTTTCTCTCGCTAAAGCTAATTCTATCTACATTAACTAATTCATATCTATGACTTTGATGGACGTATTGGACTAGTGGTACATGAACTTCTGACCTAATGTAAGTAATAAATGGTTTCATATTGGCACAACAGCCAAGGTTGCACAGGAAGAGGCAGTGATGCACAGTTTTGCTCCTTCATGATACATAGGAACATATATCTTGGACAGCATTTCATCCTATAACTAAGTAATTCTAACTAGCCAAGCTTCTCAAAATAAGTTGGCATTATCCACAGTTGAGGGATTTGAGGAAGTTTCAAGATGTTTCTTCAAGAATTACGTCAGACCAGTATTTTTCTTTGTGATGTAAATAGATTTTGGTTGTACAGTTAGTTTTAACACTGTCTCACATAAAGGCAGATGCCCCATGTACTAAATACCAATGCTGCAAACAATGGCCTACCTTCACACCACCAAAACATAATATGTAGGTGATATGTATCAAGATGGTTGCGACCGCGTGCACCTGGCCATGCAGTCTACCGGACTCACAGACCTTCAGGTCTAGAACAATAGCCACCGCGGATCCTAGCGAGGACCAATGGGAATGCTAGGATCCTGAAGATAACCTATTGTTACCTGGGCCATGTATATACAACCTATCATGGGAATTGGGGGTGTATTGAGTGTGTGCACGAATATAAGCCAGCCTCATACCGGTCAAGTTATCTCTTTTCGTTCCAATGTACTCAATCAATGTGAGCTGATTTCACTATGCTATGCCTGGAACTCCACTACTTTACACTGGGGATGAAGGTGGGAACCCGATGAGCGAGCCTGACTCCAACTCCAAACCAGCACCAAGCACCGATCAACAGGACACATCCCGCATCGCTCCTCAGCAGCACCACATCGTGCCCCGTTCCTCCGATCATCGCTCCTC
>NW_015190397.1:0-1156 GCF_001447785.1 Gekko japonicus | reverse complement strand
ACAAATGAGTTCGACACCCCTGTATTATCATACATTCTGTCAAATACATATATGGACTGACGTTCAACGGCTGCTCAGTTTTTGAGATGATAAAATAACAACAAAGGCTATTCTTGCCAAATTCAAGTCCTGTCTACATTCCAGAAGCAAACCATTTATAAACCTATTTAACTAGAGCCAGTTTGGTGTAACGGTTAGGAGCGCAGACTCTAATCGGGGAGAACCGGGTTTGATTCCCCACTCTTCCACATACAGCTGCTGGTGTGACCTTGGGTCATTTACAAGTTCTTTCAGAGCTGTTCTCTCAATGGCAGTTCTCTCAGAGCCTATATCAGCCCCAACTACCTCACAGGATGTCTGTTTCAGGGAGGGGAAGGGAGAGGAGTTTGTAAGCCACTCTGAGACTCCCTTGGGCAGTGAAGGCCGGAGTATAAATCCAATCTCCTCTTCTTCTGTTATATGGCCATTGGAGGGGAAGGAAGCCAGCATAGTATGGCCCAATCTTGTCAGATCTTGGAAGCGAAGCAGGGTCACAACTTGGATGGAAGACCACCGAGGAAGGCTCTGCAGAGGAAGGGAATGGCACCATAAGTCACCATAACTCAGCTGGGACATGATGGCACATCACACACACACAAGGCACCTGGAAGCAGTGGTACATATTTCTAGGTCCTTCGGAGTCGATCGGCTTAGAACACTGTCCCTCTGTTTCAAGGAATTCTACAGAATTGTTTGACTTGTAGCATTGTGAGCTTTGGTTCCAGGAAGAATAATTTGCCTGAAGGAGAATTCCTCGAAACACGCAACTTTTGCCTGGGAGGCCTGTTGCTTTGATGCTTGCCGCATCTCTTTTCGGAAAGCAAAACAGCCTACAATACTGGCATTGACGACCGCCGTATCTCTCATCAGAAAGCAAGATAGTCTACAGCATTGAATCCTGTCTGCCTATTCGTCTCTGTAGCTGTGTTTTCTACAAGATATATATTGTTCGTTAGGGGTTTTTTTGCTTTCAGCGTACTACAATGAATAAGATACATTGGGGTCTTTGTTTTATATTTAAGTATATGATTTAAACACATATATGAAGGCATAGCAGCATATCGGAATTGTGTGCTTTGTTTGAGCATGGTGTTTCCCCACGTTTACTCAACCTTGC
>NW_015190396.1:0-1176 GCF_001447785.1 Gekko japonicus | reverse complement strand
TTTGGTTGCTGCATAAATTAGCTTGCTCTAGCCCATCCCTCCTGAGCGAAGACAAAAATGCGTGAGCTGGAGGCTAAAAAACTGTGAGCTAGCTCATACTAACTCAGCTTAGAGGGAACATTGCTCAGAGGGCTGGTGGTATGGAAAGGCGCCTTGGAAGGCTCGGAGGAGGAACCAGGTCGTGTGTTCGGGGTCAGAGTTGTCCACTGTGATCATGAACTGCGTCTTGGATTCTCAGTCCATGCTGAACCTGACGAATCTGCCTCCTCCTCCAGGCCTACTGCCTCTTCCTTCCGTCACGGCACCTAAAATGGTAAATCAGTGACTACAACTCCCCTGACCTTCCAGGCCTTTAAAAACGAGACCAACGAATGCCTTCTGAAGAGGATGGCTTGCTTTCCTTCCCTGAAGAGGTAGGAATGCTCTCCGTAGCCATGGGGCTGGTCCCTGGGTGGATGGGCGGGACCCAAGCTCCGTTATCTGCAGAGGGTTATAGCGAGCCAGTGAAACACTGCCATCAACACGGCGGATCAAGGATGTTAAAGCCCCTTAACTGTTTGAAGCAGCTCCACTGGACTGCCCTGCTCTGGGGACCGAGAAAAACGATTTAGTCCCCGTCGCTGCTATGGCCTAGGACTTCCGAAAGCAGTCAAGTGAAAATTGGTTGTTATGGACCCTTGCTGTGATTGTACCTTCATTTGTCGTAAATGGGAGCGTCACAAATTCCTCTGTGAATATCCCTTGTAGCATGAAGTGGCCTGAAATGAATTAGGACTGCCTATTCCATGGGCAACATGTGAAGTTTGGATCCCAGTGTGCTCCGTGGGGTTTGAGAACATAAGAGAAGCCATACTGGAGCAGGCCAGTGGCCCATCCAATCCAGCTCTCTGTTGCACACAGTGACCAAAATGCAGGTGCCATCAGAAAGTCCACCAGCAGGACCAGAACTCCAGAAGCCCTCCCACTGTTGCCCCCCACCAAGCACCAAGAATACAGAGCATCACTGCCTCAGACAGAGTGTTCCATCTATACCTTGTGGCTACTAGCCACAGATGGACCTCTGCTCCACATGTTTATCCAGTCCCCTCTTGAAGCTGTCTATGCTTGTAGCTGCCATGACTTTCTGCGTCTGTGAATCCCCCGTGTCAATTACTCTTTGGGTGAAGAAAGACTTCC
>NW_015190395.1:0-1168 GCF_001447785.1 Gekko japonicus | reverse complement strand
TTGGAACCAATGACTTGAAGCAAAATAATGTAAATAAGTCTCAGTGTATTCAATTTACAGTATCATTTTCAAAACGGGCCACGCCTTCACAACAAGATTTCTGACGTTGTTTTTGATGTCTTGTCTAGAGATGTGAAGGCTGGTAAAAAAAACAGGAAAGGGAAAAAACTGGTTTTTTTCCTGAAGCCTTTTTTGTTTTTTTTCCAAAAAATTGGACAAATTGAAAAAAGAAAAGAAAAAAAATTGATTATGGAACGTTTTATTTTAACATGATGAATAAAACATTTTAAGACAAGGTGTTCAAATATTTTCCAAATCGTTTCTAAAAAATATGTATGGTATCTGATTGATCTAATGTCTGTGCACTGGGGACAAGCAAGTCCTAGGTTACAAACTGAACTCTCCAATGCAAGAACAAGATGCATTTCTTCCTTTAGGAGGTGCTATTGTCACAAGAAAAGGAAAAGGGTTCAGTTTTGTTTTTGCATGTGGGCGGGTATTCTGTTTGTAATAATTGTTTGGATACACAATATTTTTAATATGCTAGTTGTGATAATTTCATACCTAGTAAAAATGCCCATTTTTACTTGTTATGTTCCTAAAGTAACAGAATGACTTTCAATCTGGAAAAGAAAAGAGAAGTCCTAATGCAGCATTTTTCCCATTTTCCCAAAAATGTCCGTTCCCCCCAAAAAAACCTGAGAAAAAACTGGGGTTTTTTCCAAGCTTCAAAATTTCTGGAAATTTTGCATCTCTAGTCATGCACAGCTAGCTTCCAGGGGGTACTTCACCAGTGTCCACTGTGCAAAACTGATTTCAGACCAATTACAGTTAACGAATTTGCTTCTCTTTTTGTTTATTTTATGTTGCATGGCAATTGTTGGAAGCAGCAGCTTCTCATGCCTCCCTTCTGTTGTATGCACATTTTATGAACCACTTTGTACTCTGCCACTGCCTAACAGGTTTAACTTAGTAGGTGCTCTTAACGCTTCCATGATGCATATGTTAAGTGCCTTTGATGGTTCTAATCACAGTGACTGAAATCAATCATGAACATATATTCAGATATTCACTTTGGTTCATTGTTTAAAAGCATCCTGGGTAAAATGACTAAAAGCTAACAGGCAATCATGCTATAGTGACCTTGCTTGCTCTGGCCAGCTACAAC
>NW_015190394.1:0-1310 GCF_001447785.1 Gekko japonicus | reverse complement strand
TTTTACGTCACCTGTTCCCTTTAACTGGACTGAACCTGGGAATCTTCTGCAGTTCAGGGGGCGAACTTGCTCTGCACTCTGTCCGCACATCGCCGTTTGGGGGTGCATCTCAAAATAACACCAGAATCCCCAGGTTAAGCCAGGAGTAGAATAACCTCTCCTGATCTCCAGAACTTCTTCACGGCAACTTGGGCAAATGGTCGAAATCCTATTAGCAGAGCTAATGACACGTTCAGGGGGCGAACTTGCTGGTTGATGGGAGACAGCTGCAGGGGGTGACCAATTCTAAAAAGTAAAGGTAAAGGTCTCCCTTGCTCAAAAGCCAGTCGAGTCCGACTCTAGGGTTGCGGTGCTCATCTCCGTTTCAAATCCGAAGAGCCAGCACTGTCCGAAGACATTCCCGTGGTCATGTGGCCGGCATGACTAAACACCAAGGCGCACGGAATGCTGTTACCTTCCCACCGAAGTGGTCCTTATTTATCTACTTGCAATTCCTTGCTTTTGAACTGCTAGGTTGGCAGGAGCTGGGGCCAGAGATGGGAGCTCACTCCGTCATGCGGCACACTTGGGTCTCGAACTGCTGAACTACCGACCTTCCACAGCCCGCAGTTCAGCGTCTTGACCACTTGAGCCACAGCAGCTAAATTGAATTTCCACCTGTCCCACAGCTGCTGAAGTGTGTTTTATTATACTGATTGATTGGGTTGAGGAAAAAAGTTATGCCGCCTCTCCAGGGACCTGTCTGAGGTCCCTATTACAATAAAAATATTAAAAGCAAAATGTTTGATAGATATTAATTGAAAATCCTGCATTAAACACCCAGCCCAGCATAAAAAACATAGACCATAAAAACAGACCGCTAACAGCTTAGAAGTAACCATTTCCAGACCAGAAAATATAGAAGGGACCCCAAACAACGCTCCCTCTAAGCTGTGGAGTCCTGAGAGCAAAACTTCTACTTTTGGGAGCTGCTGGCATTAAAGTTGTGAGCGAGCGATTTGTCTGCTGCATAAATTGGTTTGCTCCGGAGCTGTCCTTCCTGAGCGTAGACGAAAACGCATGAGCTGGAGGCTCAAAAACTGTGAGCTAGCTCACACTGACTCAGCTTAGAGGGACCACTGACCCCAAAGGTCATCTAGCCCAACCCTTGCTCAGTGCAGGAAATTCACAACTACCCCCCCCCACACTCCCCCAGTGACCTCTGCTCTATGTCCCAAGGAAGGCAAAAAAAAAAACCCTCCAGGATCCCTGGGCCAATCTGGCCTTAAGGAAAATTCCTTCCTGGCCCCCAGGGCTTTTTTTGTAGAAAA
>NW_015190393.1:0-1307 GCF_001447785.1 Gekko japonicus | reverse complement strand
TGAAAACCTTCCTCCTAGTTGCCTTGGGGGATTGGCCTCGCACTGGACTCACCTTACCGCTAGTGCAAGTGAAAGGGGATGGCCAGTGGGTAATTGCCGGTGGAGGAACAGTCCCCGTCCCAGTCCCAACTTTCCAAGCATGCGTTTCCTCTAGTCACAGCCCTCCCCTCAGTGAAATCTGAGGTTGACTGGAATTGGGAACCACCCCCACGACCACCACACTGGTGGGATTGGCATTGTTACGCCTTGCAATCACCTTTTCAGCAGGTTGGGTTGAAGGGGATGAATGTGTGGGCTGTGTAGCCTGAATGAAAAACAGCTCCACAAGAAGGAAGACACTTCCCTTGGGAAGTTGAACCCGGTCCCTGCGCTCACCTAGCCTGTGGGGCGAGTGAAAAAGTGTGGCTGAAAGCCCTGGCACTTGCAACACCCATATGTCCCAGGAGGGTCGTTCATGTCCTGTAGTCAGTCACCTGGCTAGCATGAAGATAGGCTATGGAGCCATGCAACGTGGGGAGGCCCGATTGGTGTCCTGTGTTGAGGAGCCATCGAACGCTGAAGCTAGAGATGACCCATGAAATTGCTGAGCGGTCGGGTTAGAACGGATAAAAGGAAGTACTTCTTCACCCAAAGAGTGATTAACACATGGAATTCACGGCCACAGAAAGTGGTGGCAGCTACAAGCATGGACGACTTCAAAAGGGAATTAGATAAGCATATGGAGCAGAGGTCCATCAGTGGCTATTAGCCACAAGGTATAGATAGGGGCTCTGGGGCAAGTGATGCTCTGTCTTCTTGATGCTTGGGGGGGGGTCAACAGTGGGAGGGCTTCTAATGTCCTGGCCCCACCGGTGGACCTCCTGATGGCACCTGGTATTTCTGGCCACTGTGTGACACAGAGTGTTGGACTGGATGGGCCTTTGGCCTGATCCAACATTGGCATCTCTTATGTTCTTATGACCCTGCAATGCAGTGGATTTAAACCGAGTCTATCACAGACACCCATCCCACAGCGTCCCTCAGTGACTGATGGCTCAAGGCAAGCACAGGGAAGGATGGGCAGTGGCACTTATGCACTGCAAACACCTGGCAAGTTACAGGACAGCATGAGGCCCAACCCAGCCAATGCAACAAACACCCAAACCCAACCACTGCCAGCCCGTGGCCCCTTTTGAGAGATCACAACTGGAAGGAGTTCGCTCCGGCTTGAACCTGCCACCAACAACTTCCTGGCTCTGGAACGGAGCCCTTGACCAACCTGAATAACAGAAAGTGTTGCTCGGCCGGCACCAGCAAACTCCCAGGAG